>NW_028180723.1:0-15054 GCF_964211825.1 Aythya ferina
GTTTAAGGTAAGTTGTCATCTAACACACAGCTCTCAGATGTATACCTGTCTCAATGTATCACATAGAGGCAGTGCTGTGAAGTCTGTTCTGAAAAGTGGGTACCTGAATACTCAGTGTTTTGGCAGCTCAGAAGCCATTGCTATTGCAACTTCAGCTTGCTGTGTGGCTAAGACTCAGATCTCAGTGATAAAACTGCCTTACTTCACAGTAAGGATAGATACAGGGAGGTTGCTAGCTTGGAGTTAAGAAGGTACAAATCGTACAACAGAAATCATAAATAAAATGTTTCAGCAGAAGAAATAGGAGTTCATTAAGGTTGTTGTGAAACTGAAAATAAGGAGACAGTAGCAATGATTACAAAATGGCTGTAATGTATGCATGTGTCATATGGTGAGTTCTGACATAGGTTTTCTGTGCCTGTGTTGGTTCTGCTGTGTTCCTCAGCTCATGACTTGTCTGTGCTCCTCAGCAGGACTCATAAAAATATCTTGGGAAACTTCAGCTTTGCTTACACAACATTAGCAAAAATGGACCTGCCAATTAAAGATTTATTTTTTAATTTATTTATCCTCATTACCACTGAGGATACAGAGAGCTTAGAAAAGACAAAAAGTAATTTCTCTTCATATATAAGGTCCAGGAGCAACAAAAGCTTCTGATATTTTTTCCTTTGTTTTGTATTATTCAAGTGGAGGCATAAAAAATGAACATTATATTATGCAAGGTATTAAAGAAATCACAAAATCAAAATATGGCTGATGTTGGAATGAACCACTGGAGACTGCCTGATTCAACCCCCCTGCTCAAATAGGGCCACCCAGAGCAGGTTGTCCCAATGGCTTTTGAATATCTCAAGGGAGGGCAACTCCACAATCTCTTTGGGCCACCTGTGCCAGTGGTCAGTGAAAAAGGGTTTTCTTGTATCCAGAGGGTTTTCTTGTATCCAAACACCTCCTGTGTTTAAAGCTGTGCCCATTGTATCTTGCCCTGTTAGCAGGCACCAAGAAGTCTGAAACTAAAACACTCCTTGGGGCTGTTGCCCTCCTTTCATAGGAAATGTACCATTTTTTCTTACATTATTTTGTATGAAATTAATATTTATCAAAAACCTAAAAAATATTCTCAAAATATTAAAGAAAAGTGCATTTTCAGATATCCCAAGTGAAAGCAAAGTGAATGAATTATGAAATATTATAAGCAAATATTTTAATTAAAGAATTTAACAAAACAGTCAAATGGGATAAAAAAGAAATCTTTGTTGTTGGTTGTGGTGATGGTGTTGTTTTGTTTGTTTTTTGATGACCCTAATTCTTCTGGTAAGCTGTGAGCAACATGCATCATATTTTAAGAACTGGAAGAGGTAAATCACAGAGGAAAACTCTGTGCATTCACTAGGTGCTCATTTTTAAATTCTATAGAAATATATTCCATAAATGAACTTAAACAAATCATTTAAACAGCAGAGTTTTAATTTTCATCACTTGTCATTGAGCTCAGGTGTTTCAGGACTTAAGATATGAGACTGAGACACTTTAAAGAAAATTTTCAGAAATCCAGAACTTGTGCCCTCTGAGAAGACAACTCTTAAAAAGGAATGACTGTACAGATAAGAATTTGTATTTCTGTAAGTTATTTTTACTACTGAAAAAATATATATATTTAAAAGTAATTTATTTTGACATTACATATTCTGTTAAAATGGTGCAATTAAACTTTGTCCAAGTCATGGAGGATTTCTACTGGACTAAATATATAATGGTCTATATTTTAATTTGAATAAAAGCATGTTAAAGATGTAATAAGAGACTTTGTAAAGTTCTCCAGATATTAAATTCAATTTAACAGGCAGAAAACAATTGATCTCAAAGATCTTCTGTTTAATACACTTAAGTTCAGCAAATACGGCTTTACAACTAATCCAGGTAAATAAAAGCAATATTTTAGATAATTATTGTCTAAGGTGGTAGTCCTGGGATTTTTTGAGGATAAAGTAGTATAAGGAAAAATTTACCCAAGAAAGATGGGATGTCAATAAAACTTTCAGGGAATAATTGGAAATTCACATAACCTTGTAGTGAAAGGACAATCATTAGGCAGTTTAATAGGTTAAATTACTGTGATTATTCATAATATATTTTTCTTTTAGAATACGTACATAAGACTAGAGTAGATATATGCTGTAGGCAGCTTTTGCTGTGAATTATATTTAAAGCTTAATAAGCAAAGGGAATTAAAGAAGGAGAAGAAGAAGAAGGAGAAGAAGAAGAAGAAGAAGAAGAAGAAGAAGAAGAAGAAGAAGAAGAAGAAGAAGAAGAACAACAACAAGAAGAAGAACAACAAGAAGAACAAGAACAAGAACAAGAACAAGAACAAGAACAAGAACAAGAACAAGAACAAGAACAAGAACAAGAACAAGAACAAGAACAAGAACAAGAACAAGAAGACACTCATATTTAAAAGGAGATTTGGAAATTCTAGTGCTTTTTTTCTTAGTTTGATATTCAAAAATAAAAATAAAAAATCAAACCACGGTATGAAGACAAAAACAAGATTAGAAACTGGGCACAAATCACTCAAAAATTTGTTTTAAGTGATTTAAAGCTGGTGCTCAGTGGGTACTAATTGATTGAATTGACTATCCAAGCTAAGGGTTAGCTTACAGTCTTGAGAACTGATTAGAATTAAATGTAGGATTATGATCCAGCTGATGGTGTCATCCATGGTGCCAAGGACAAATAGTCAAAATCATATGAGTTTCATTTTATAAAATTACTTGATGTCAGATTTTCAAAGGTAGTTGCATGGCTATGACAACTTATACCTGTAAGTTAAAGTTTTCAAAAGCCCCTCATCTCTTACCTACTAGGGAAATACTTGTTTTCCTAATTTTCTCCTAACTAAAAATAATTAAACATTGATGTTTGTTTTCATGACAGAAACTTAGTCTGTTAGAAACTTTGGGTTCCTTTGAAATGCTGTTTTGAGCTGACATGAGTTTAATGATGTGGTGTTACTGATGAGCTCATGAGGCTCAACATTTGCTTTATTACTCGAACATACCTAGCTTCAGAAGTCCTGTTATGCAAGAATCAATTTTTATTTAGTGAGAGATTAGCTTCTGCTTCTTGCCATCCAGAAATAAGTCTGAAAATGTAAAACAGCTTTTAAACCAGATAAAAAACAAATAGAATAGATTACGTTATACTTAGATTTTATTTTAGAGATTTTATTAGAGAAAAGGAAAAAAAAAGTATACTATAAATATCTTGAAATCAGCAAAAATATCACTGTTAAAAAGACAGATTCAGTTTTGCAGAACTGAACAATTTTACGTGAATAGCCCAAAGGGACAGCTGGGTTACTAAACCACCTTTCTCTGCTGCTTTCTCTTGCCCTTTGAGTTGGCTGGTCTTTCCTCTCCCTTTTTTTCTCCTTCAGTCCTGACTCAGTTAGGTAACTTGTTTTTCAAGAAAATAGTCTCCAGAGCAGATTGTCTGAGGAATATGGTTCCTTTAGGTACAAATACAGAATGAGAAGCTCTTGAGAAACAGTGATCAGAGATGTAAGAATACAAATGGACAGTTGAATTTTCTGGTTTAAATATGTTACTGCTATCATTATTCATCTTACAGTAGATTCAGAACAAATGTCTCACTGCAGTAAACTTTCATAGGCATAAACATTTATTCAGTCTAAATAGCTTCCAGTGTAATTGAATGTTGGTAATATAAAACACTTATCAGGAAATGGGACTGACTCATACAGGGAGTCAATAAACAACATGACAGGTGGGTTCCAACCTATTTTTAAGTTGGAAAAATGTTTTATTTGTGTGTTGATGCTGTGGTTTCTTGAAGGCAGTTTTGTTGTTGTTGTTGTTGTTGTTGTTGTTGTTGTGTTTTTTTGTTATTGTTGTTGATTTTGTTATCGTTGTTTTTGTTGTTGTTTGTTTTCTTTTCTTTTCTTTTAACATGCTCCCATGCAGTGACAGCTGCTAAAAGAAAAAGAAAAAGAAATCTTGTTCCTTTTCAATAGCAAGCTGCTTGATAATTATCTTCAAATAGCTTTGCACAAGGGGAGGGAAACTTTGTAGAGCCTTCTGATGTCCCCTGCACAGTACAACACTGGGACTGTGAAATGAAGTCTCCCCAGATCCACCACCCAGTCCTCATCCCATATCATCCATCTTTATCATATCTCAGTGCAGGAATCTTGTCTTTGCCACTCAAAGTTAACATGTTCTTTTTTGTCCACGGCCCACAAAGCACTTTTGAAACAGAAAGCATTTCAAAAAATGCCTGGAGCAGTACTTTAGAAACAGGCAGACGCAAAACATCCCTGTGAGGCAGAACAATGCTATTATACTAATTTCATAGATGGATAAACTTGAATGTGCTAAGGTAAAGAGTTAGATCCTGTGTGGTGCTGTGCTGTGATATTTTAGGGGATTAAGCATCACAGAGAGCCTTTTTCCCTTAGCAGGAAAGCTGAAACACAGTCTCTGCAAGATAATACAGTAGCAGTGCAGCTGTACCTGCATTTACTCATACAACACATTCACAAAGGAGTGTAGTTTGCCAGCAAGAGGGCTCATCTTTTCTGCTGAGCTGCACAGGTAATGAAGACCCCAATGCACATTCTCCCAACATACATGCTTTTCTTTTTAAGCAGCAGTAAAATGAGCCCCATCTGCCTCCCAACCCTTCTTCTTCCATGTTCTGGCATAAGTCCAAAGCAGATGTTACCTCTGCTCCAATCCTTTCACCCTTACCTCACCAGCAGAGCAGGATTTGCCAGAATAACCTTGCTCATGCACCCAGAGAGCACCCAGATGTCTTCATAGCCACACTCAGATCTCTTACCAGACCTTTCCCTGAATATTAATATCCATCTTCTTACATGCTCCCTGGAAAAGAATACACTTTGTCAGGCTGAAGGATCTTTTTGCATCCACTAGGCAAATGGATTGCTGAGTTTGATCTCATTTTTTCACTTTGCACAACATGAGATTTTTAATTGTCTAGTTGAGAAAGGGTGGCAGCTGACAATTGTTTTGTTCAGACTCACAGAGCTGATAATGCTCTGTTCATAAGACTGGGGCTGTTAATGATTCGTGAGCTGATATTTCCTCACACTCGATTGTGCACAGTATACTTCATAATTTGAGCTTGTCATTTTCAGTTTTCAGGAAAAAAAAAAGTAAAAAGCAAAAAACTTTTTTTTCATGGTAGACTTCTCTATAAGTGTGTAATTATGTCCTAATGTTCACTGTGTTTGTGGTTTATTCAGTCCATTGAAAAGCTTTTTTAATACATTTTCATAAAATATTTTCTTTCTTAGAAAAAAAAAATGCAGTTTTAGAATGTGACATACTGTTGGAATACTGCTTTCTTATCTAAGAGTACTTTATGTGCATATAGGATGCTTCAAAGTGCTTTTGCAGCCTAGGGAATCTATGGCCATTACTATCCTGAGAATTACTGCAAAAGGAAGGGACTTGTCACTTTGGTAAGTGACTGCTACTTGATGATAGAAAAGCATCTCCCAGTCTATCTCACATCCTCACCTCACATCCTCTCACATCCTCACCGCTGAGATGGTAGGAGCCTTCCACATCCAGTAAAGAGCTGGGAAGGACCTGCAAAGATCATCAAATACAACTGCCTGCCCACTTTTGGATAACCAAAACTTAAATCATGTTTTGAATATATTATTCAGACGCCTTTTGAACATTATACTCATGGGATATCAAACACCTCTCTAAAACGCCTGTTTGACCACCCTCACAGTAATTTTTTATATTTTTTTCCTAATAACCAGTCTGAACCTCGCCTTCTATAACTTTGTGCCATTCCAATGCATCCTGTCATCAGTTAGGAGGGAGAAGAGACCTGCACCTCACTCTCAGTTTCCCCTCCTCAAGAGGTTGCAGAGAGCAACAAGATCACCTCTTGACCTCATTTTCTCCAGACTAGACAACCCAAATGTCCTCAGCTTCTCCTCATAAAACTTGTCTTTCATCCCTTTTACCAGCTTTGTTACCCTCCTCTGGATGCAATCAAGGATTTTAATATAATTTTTATATTGTGGAACTCAGAACCACATATAATATTCAAGGTGAGACCTGACCAACACTAAATATAGTGAGTTAATTGCCTCTTTTGAGCGGCTGGCTATGACGTATTTAACATATCCAAAAATATAGTTTGCCCTCTTGGCTGCCAGGGCTCACTGCTGGCTTATATTGAGCCTGCAGTTGACCAGCACCCCAAATCTCTTTCTTACAAGCAAATTTCTAGCCATTTTGTCTCACAATCTGAACTTGTGTCCAGCATTATTCTGTCCCTGGCATTTGTTGAATTTAATGCCATTGCTGATTATCCAATGTCCCAATGTGTCTAGCTCCCTTTGTAAGGCTTCTCCTTCCACCAGAGTCAATAGCACCTCCTAGTTCAGTATTGTCAGTGAGCTTGCTAAGTATGCATTCAACTCCCACATCTAGACTATGATGCCTGCATCCATATCAGATGCCTGAGAAATGCAGAAGTCCTCTTTTATGAAAAGCAGGTTGCATTCAAGTGTGTACTTTTAATGGAATCCAAATTGCAAATCAGATTAAAACAATCTTTTCTCTAATTATAATTATATATTTTAGCCAACTGCAATGAGAATCATCTTAAGGGACTGATTAAACAATATGTGAGGCAGTCACTATTAGAAGAGTACCTAGCCCAAAATGACCAGACCAACAGCAGTCAGATTAATGTTTTTGTTCCAAGAGTATAGAATTGAGACAAGATAAGGTTCAGAGTCCCTGTCTAGAGTTTACTACTTAGAGAGATGTAAAGAGAACCAAACATAAAAAGTGATGCTGAAGAATATCAAAAGCTATGCAGTCAAAACAAAACAAAACAAAACAACTTATATTTAGTTATATTTATGTGTGAATAAAATTTTAGTTTGCACTATCACCCATGGATTCCTGCTGCAATAAATACAGAAAATACACTGTGTGTAAAGACACAGCCAAGCCTGAAGATGAGGCTTTTTGAAGTCACTTAAAAGCACATCTATCTGACTTCCCATTATTTTCTAGAGTTTTGGCACCTGATATTATAGAAAGACAGAGATTTTTCTCAGTAATTTTAAACATGTATAGTCCAAGCTGGTTACCTGCCAAAACTGGGAGAGCTGTATAATTACATTTAAAGTATGATTCATCTGAGGCATTTTAGATACACACTTTAGGGTGCAGGTGAATTGTTCTTAAGATATGCCAATTTAACTCAGTCAGATTTCTACAGCAGTATGGCAGTTATTTGTATTTGGTCATATAAAAGTCTTCTATTTCAATTCACTTGGAGATATTCTTTATAGACTTTTGTTTGAGCAGACCACAATCCCTTTGCAATCTGGCACTGGTGGAATCCTTGTTTTGCCAAACAGACAACTAAATAGAGAATTCTCCCAGGAAGTGTTAAACACACTTCAATTTTATGTTCTATTCTCTTACACTCGAAGAATTTCAAACACATTTTCCATTTCCTAAGGCACTTTTCCAACTACTAGGCTATAAAACTGGGATAAACTGACCCATGAAGCAAAAGTCATGGTATAAACAACCAGGAAGGAACCTGATTTTTTAACTTGGTTGTTAACAAATCTCTTCTTGGAGATAGAGAGAAAACTAAATTTTAAGCCTTGATAATGAAATAATTCTGTTATTTACCCAATGACTGCTTAATTTGAAAAATATTACGTATCTGATTGAGATTAAAATGATTTTTACATATGTAGGTGGTTTGGATCATCTATGTAGGGCACTACAGAGCTTATGCAGCTATAAGCACTTGCATTCTGTTTTAGGAACCAAAAGGGGACCTTCCCAGGTCTTGATGCTTCCCAGAAGTCATCCAAACCCTATGAGAGCTTGTTTTCAGGCTTATTCATGAGACTTTCCATGGCCATATATTTGCTTAGACTTAGTGACATCCTCTGTTTCATGTCCTGAAAAGGATACATTAACAGACAAAAACAAACAAACAAACAAAAACAAACAAACAAACAAACTAGACTACGCTATGCTACATTTGCTCATTGGGTGAGCAATTGGCTAACGGGCAGGGCCCAAAGGGTTATGGTAAATGGGGCTGCGTCAGGCTGGCGGGCAGTCACCAGTGGGGTCCCTCAAGGCTCCATTTTAGGGCCGGTACTTTTCAATATTTTTATAAACGATCTGGATGTAGGAATAGAGGGTATTTTGAGCAAGTTTGCTGATGACACCAAACTTGGAGGAGTTGTGGACTCAAATGAGGGCGTAAAGGCCTTGCAGAGGGATCTGGACAGGTTGGAGAGCTGGGCGATCACCAACTGCATGAAGTTCAATAAGAGCAAGTGCCGGGTCCTGCACCTGGGACGGGGAAACCCTGGCTGCATGTACAGACTGGGTGATGAGACGCTGGAGAGCAGCCTAGAAGAGAGGGATCTGGGGGTCGTGGTAGACAGCAAGTTGAATATGAGCCAGCAGTGTGCCCTGGCAGCCAGGAGGGCCAATCGTGTCCTGGGGTGCATCAAGCACGGCATCGTTAGTAGGTCAAGGGAGGTGATTGTCCTGCTCTACTCTGCGCTGGTGCAGCCTCACCTCGAGTACTGTGTGCAGTTCTGGGCACCACAGTATAAAAATGACATGAAACTGTTGGAAAGTGTCCAGAGGAGGGCTACGAAGATGGTGAAAGGCCTTGAGGGGAAGACGTACGAGGAACGGCTGAGGTCACTGGGCCTGTTCAGCCTGGAGAAGAGGAGGCTGAGGGGAGACCTCATCACAGTCTACAACTTCCTCGTAAGGGGGTGTCGAGAGGCAGGAGACCTTTTCTCCATTAACACTAGTGACAGGACCCGCGGGAACGGGGTTAAGCTGAGGCAGGGGAAATTTAGGCTGGACGTCAGGAGGGGGTTCTTCACAGAGAGGGTGGTTGCACACTGGAACAGGCTCCCCAGGGAAGTGGTCACTGCACCGAGCCTGTCTGAATTTAAGAAGAGATTGGACTGTGCACTTAGGCACATGGTCTGAACTTTTGGGTAGACTTGTGCGGTGTCAAGAGTTGGACTTGATGATCCTTAAGGGTCCCTTCCAACTCAGGATATTCTATGATTCTATGATTTCTTAGGTATCAAAAAACTCTCTGTAGTCCATGTTCTGAAAGTAGTGTGACCGTCATTATCGTTAGCAAATCTCCACTAAATGCATAACTGATGCTACCTTTTCTGTTAATTTTATGCTCTTAGGAAACAGTCATGTAAATGCCATTTAGATTATTTAATTTAGCAAATCTAATCTACCCTGTTATAGAAGTAAACTGAAGAGTGGTTTAAAAATCAACTGTAATCCCTATTTATAACTGAATGTTATTTATATTTTTTATAAATTTATAAATTTATAACTAAATCCTTATTTATAACTGCATTGCACAGATGCAGTTAAATACTTTTGGACATTAAATTCTTCCTAAACTTGTGTCAGTTATCAAAAGCTATTAAAATATTCCATAACCATTTTCCGAAGTACTACAGCTAAATCACCATTAGAGGTAACTGTTTCACAATAAGGAAACACAAAGAATATTATCTTATTTTAATCAATTCAGATTTATCTCACCTAGATTTATCCATTTTAAAACTTAGACATCTAGTCTGCTTATCTGGGATTTCTCAACAGCCAAAGGAGAGAGAGACAGAGAGACATCTCCAGTGTGATATATCTCACCTATCTTAAATACCTATCTCACTTTGGAAGCTGTTGCAATTTCTCCTAGCTGTTAAAAAGGGATGTCTTATTTCTAATCTGAATCTGTCTACTTTCAGCTTCCAGCTACTGGATCCTGGCATGCTAGATTAGTGAACTGTTTACAGTAAAAAATATCTTCTCTGTGTTCATGAAGAGTGTGAGTAATCTACTCTTCAAAGAATTAAATAGATGGAGATTCCTAGTTTCCAGTTATATGATATTCTGGCTCACTTCAAATAAGTCTTTAGAGATAATATTTCTTATCACCCCAATTGACACAGCTGGGAAAAAAAAAAAAAAAAAAAAAAAAAAAAAAGGTAAATAGACGCATTTCTGGGCCCACAAGCTCTTCTTTAGGTCTCACTGAGATCAAAATTTCTCAATTAAACACTTTTTTTTTGTCATTTTTGTAAAAAAATTTAACTTGATAAATTAAAGATTTGCAAGGAAAGAAGCACTTCTTAAACACAATTGACACTCTTGAGGTTTTGACACACCAGGATGAGGAGACTGATGAGGAGCTCTACAGGCAGCTGACAAAAGTTGCAAAATCTTCAGCGCTTGTGCTTGTGGGGGACTTCAACTTCCCAGATATATCCTGGAAGCACAACACAGCCCAGAGAAAGCAGTCTAGGAGGTTTCTGGAGAACGTGGAAGATAGCTTGCTGATGCAGCTGGTTAGTGAGCCTACCAGGAGAGGTGCCCCGCTAGACCTCCTCTTCACAAACAGAGAAGGACTGGTGGGAGGTGTGGTGGTTGGAAACTGCCTTGGGCAGAGTGACCATGAAATGGTAGAGTTCTCCATTCTTGGAGAAGCCAGGAAGTGGACCAGTAAAACCACTGTATTGGCCTTCCAGAGGGCTGACTTTGAACTGTTCAGGACACTGGTTGGCAGAGTCCCTTGGGAGGCGGTTCTGAAGGCTGGGCACTCTTCAAGAAGGAAATCAAAAAAAAAAAAAAAAGGTTTTACAAATACATCAACACAAAATGAAGGACTAAGGAGAATCTCCATCCTTTCCTGGATGCGGGGGGGAACTTAGTTACAAAAGATGAGGAAAAGGAGGAGGTGCTTAATGCCTTCTTTGCCCCACCCTGGGTTGCCCAAAGGGAAATTGACGCCCATCTACAAGAAAGGCCGGAAGGTAGACCCGGGGAACTATAGGCCTGTTAGTTTGACCTCAGTGCTAGGGAAGCTCATGGAGCAGATTATCTTGAGTGTCGTCACACGGCACTTGCAGGGCAAGCAGGTGGTCAGGCCCAGTCAGCATGGGTTTATGAAAGGCAGGTCCTGCTTGACAACCCCGATCTCCTTCTATGATAAAGTGATGTGCTTGGTGGATGAGGGAAAGGCTGTGGATGTGGTCTACCTTGACTTCAGTAAGGCCTTTGACACCATCCCCCACAACATTCTCCTCAAGAAACCGGCTGCTGTCGGCTTGGACTGGTGTACGCTTCATTGGGTTAAAAACTGGCTGGATAGCCGGGCCTAAAGAGTTGTGGTAAATGGAGTCAAATCCAGTTGGAGGCCGGTCACTAGTGGCATCCCCCAGGGCTCACTCCTGGGGCCATTCCTCTTCAATATCTTTTCCAATGATCTGGATGAGGGGATAAAGTGCACCCTCTGTAAGTTTGCAGATGACACCAAGTTAGGTGTGTGTCGATCTGCTCGAGGGTAGGAAAGCTCTGCAGGAGGATCTGGATAGGCTCGGACCGATGGGCCGAGGCCAGCTATATGAAGCTCAACAAGGCCAAATGCCTTGCACCTCAGGTCCTGCACCTGAGGCCCAATAACCCCAAGCACAGCTATAAGCTGGGAGATGAGTGGTTGGAAAGCTGCCTGGCAGAGAAGGACCTGGCAGTATTGGTTGACAGTCATCTGAATATGAGCCAGCAGTGTGCTCAGGTGGCCAAGAAGGCCAACAGCATCCTGGCTTGTATAAGAAGCGGTGTGGCCAGCGGGTTTAGGAAAGTGATTGTCCCCCTGTACTTGGCTCTGGTGAGGCCGCACCTCAAGTACTGTGTTCAGTTTTGGGCCTCTCACTACAAGGACATGGAGGTGCTCGAGAGAGTCCAGAGAAGGGCGACGAAGCTGGTGAGGTGGACAACAAGTTCTATGAGGAGCGGCTGAGGGAGTGGGGTTGTTCAGCCTGGAGAAAAGGAGGCTCGGGGCGCTTATTGCTCTCTATAGCTACACTAAAGGAGGCTGTAGTGAGGTGGGGATTGGTCTATTCTGCCGTGTGCTTGGTGACAGGACGAGGGGGAATGGGCTAAAGTTGTGCCAGGGGAGTTTTAGGTTAGGTATCAGGAAAAACTTCTTTACCGAAAGGGTTCTTAGGCATTGGAATGGGCTGCCCAGGGAAGTGGTTGAGTCACCATCCCTGGAGGTCTTTAAAAGATGTTTAGATGTAGAGCTTAGTAATATGGTTTAGTGGAGGACTGGTTAGTGTTAGGTCAGAGGTTGGACTAAGTGATCTTGGAGGTCTCTTCCAACCTAGACAATTCTGTGATTTTGTGATTCTGTAATTCAACAGTAGCATCACAGACCAGTTTGCCTTCTATTGCCATGAGTATCCTTCCAATACGTACATGTATGTAGAAAATTTAATGCATAAAGGCAGTGATTTAAGATCACACTCCTAAAGTTCACAGGAGTCAATGGGAGTTTTTTCCACTAAATGACTTTCATTTAGGCTTTTTGACTCAACTCTTTACACTTATACAAAATGAAAACTTTCATGGACATCGAACAGTATTCATTAGGAAGCTGTGGTGTACTTGTAGGAATAAAGTTCACATAAATTGTAAGAGAAAGCACATTGGTAATTTGCATTTTACTTTAAAACTCAATGTGTATTCTAGAAACCCATGACCCTATTATCAAAGGCTAGAAGAAGATAATGAGATTCTAAATAAGGATCTGAATAAATGAAGGTTTTCTCTCAATTATGAATGGATACATGCTTACTATTACAGAGGTGTTCTCATGTCACTTTACTGAGGTCTTTGTCAAAACTTTCAGTTTTTTAGATGAAGGTCGTGGGGACGTTTTTATTTGCACAATTACAACATCATTGTGAAAAAGGGAAAGGAAAGGAAAGGAAAGGAAAGGAAAGGAAAGGAAAGGAAAGGAAAGGAAAGGAAAGGAAAGGAAAGGAAAGGAAAGGAAAGGAAAGGAAAGGAAAGGAAAGGAAAGGGAAGGGAAGGGAAGGGAAGGGAAGGGAAGGGAAGGGAAGGGAAGGGAAGGGAAGGGAAGGGAAGGGAAGGGAAGGGAAGGGAAGGGAAGGGAAGGGAAGGGAAGGGAAGGGAAGGGAAGGGAAGGGAAGGGAAGGGAAGGGAAGGGAAGGGAAGGGAAGGGAAGGGAAGGGAAGGGAAGGGAAGGGAAGGGAAGGGAAGGGAAGGGAAGGGAAGGGAAGGGAAGGGAAGGGAAGGGAAGGGAAGGGAAGGGAAGGGAAGGGAAGGGAAGGGAAGGGAAGGGAAGGGAAGGGAAGGGAAGGGAAGGGAAAAGAGAAACTTTAACAAAAAAAAAATAGAATATAAATTAATTAATCCACCAGCAAAGAGATTCTGATCACTAGAGGGGACAACTTCTGAACATTTGACATTTTCACCCTCTTGGAAATATAATCCATTATATTATCCTTACTTCCCTGTCAAAACTTCAATGGATTAACTTAAGGCAGGTATCCTGGAATCCAATAAATTAATAGGCAAAAGAAACAAAATATAGCTGAAGCTATCTAAAATTCATCAGCCTTTGGGATTCATCATTGATAAAAAAATAATCTATTTTTCTCTGTAGTCCATTTTTCCATTTTCTTTTTCTTTTTCTTTTTCTGAAGTTTCTTAGATTTTGAAGCTTACCTTGACTGTAAAAATGGCTGTTCCAGTAAACTACAAAAGAAAAAAAAATATGTAATGCAACAAACTTCCTGGTATGAAACTCAGAAGATGATATTTCCAAACGTGTTCCCCAAATCTGAGAAATAATAATAAACAAAAGTAATATGTTACTGATAACACAATTATTATAATTAATTCTGTGAGATACTTTGCAGTAAAATTTTTATAGACGGTTCAGTATTATTTCAACTATTGTTAAGAATACCAAATATCTGATGTTTTACAAACAACAATTACCTTATCAATGAATCTGTCCACATAAACTGTGAACCAAGAATTTGGATAATAAGCAGTGATATCATTCTGCCCAAATAGTAACAACTAGGTTTCCCTAAAGCACACGATCTCTCTACTCTTTTGTCATGGCATAAATTGCATCATTTCCATTGCCTCATTATTTCTAGAATCTACAGTGTGTTTTCCCTAGGGCCTGGCAGCTGAGACATGCTTGATTGTCTTTACACATCATGTTACTTGTCAACAAGCTAATGAAATTATGACTTTTCATTCCTGGTGGTCTGTGTATGTGCCCTGAATGACTGGTTGTATATAAAGATGGACCAGATTCAAGATTCTTCCTCGTGAAGAGTTTCTCAAACAGCAGGTGTGAATTAAGTCAGTGCTCTGAAAAAAATCACTTTAACATATTTTGTATTTCTTTGAATCAACTGTCCAGTTCTTGTGTTATTTTGCAAGTAGTTGCAAATGAAAACCGGCTGTTGGATTAAGATATAAATCTATAAGCTTCTTATGAAGTATCTTTACCATAAATAAGGGTTCATATCCAACTATTCATATTATACACAGGAGCCATCTTTCCACCTGAATGCTTTTCTCTTTTTTTGATCATATAACATGAAAAAGAAAGCTTTTCCTGACTCAGAAACAAAGCTAACCTCTTCAAATCTGCCGATTTGAAGAAAGAAAAAGCCATTCCTTTTCTATTCATTTTTAAAATGTAACATTTATATCTCTAATGAAATATGCAGTTTTGTTTTGTGGGCAGTTACAAAGCCTTTTTGTACTGTTATCTTATTCTTTATATTCATGTATCTTTCTTTTTGAAAGATAATGACTGACAGATTTTTAAACTGTCTCAAATCTTTTAGAACTCTTACACTTTCAAGAACTTTAGTTACTGTAAGCTGTAAAAAATGTGAACTAAGTTATTTATTTTATTTTCAGAGCTTGGTCTTCTGATTTATAATAGGAATCACATTCTAAAATCAAAATTGTTTTCAATGAGTATAGCTTGTTGTGGTCAGAAATCTATTTCATTAGTTTCTATAGGTTTAAGTGAAACTGCTTAAGCACATTTTCTCTTTCAAAACATGAAAACAAAATCAAACCAAAATCATTGTTTAGTTAT
>NW_028180722.1:0-15000 GCF_964211825.1 Aythya ferina
ATTAGGAACTCCACGAAGCACAACAAAAACCACAAAACACGTTAAAAAATCACCCCAAAAGCGAACCGGATCAGAAGAAAAAACGTGATTTAACCCCCAAAAAAATCTTAAACCTACCTGATGTTCTCCAAAACCCACAATCCACTCCTATTTAACATAATGACCAACAAGAACCGAACAAAACCCAACGGAGACCCCAAAACACGTCAAGAACATCCCCCCCAAAAAAAAGGGGACCGCCCCAAAACCAGAAGAAAACACTAAAAAAAAAGAAGAAATCCCCCAAAACCATAGATTCACCACAAAAAAAAAAAAGTTAAACTCACCTACGTTCTCCAAAATCCACAATTTACCAGTTTCCAACATGATGACCAACAAGAACCCAACTAAAACCCAACGGAGACCCCAAAACACGTCAAAAACACCCCAAACAAGAACGGGATCACACCAAAAAACAGAAGAAAAGCCCAAATACCTTGAATCCACCCCAAAAGTCCCCCTAAACCTACATGAAGTTCTCCAAAACCAACAATCTACAATTTTCCACCAGGATGACAAAGGAAAACCACCGAAACCAAACAGTGACCCCAAACTATGTCAATAAAAACCCCAAAAAAGAACAGGAACACCTCCAGAAAACAGAAGAAATCCCCAAATACCATAGATCCAATCCAAACCCATCCTTAACCTACCCGATGTTCTCCAAAACCCACAATTTACACTTTTCCACCATGATGACCATGGAAAACCCAACAAAACCCATCGGACACCCCAAAAAAACGTGAAAAACACCACGAAAAAGAACAGGATCACACCCAAAACTAAAAGAAAATCCCCCAAAACCATAGATCCACCGCAAAAGAACTCTAAACATACCCGAGGTTCTCCAAAACCCACAATTTACGCTTTTCCACAACCATGACCACGGAAAACACAACAAAACCCAACGGAGACCCCTAAACACGTCAAAAACACCCCAAACAAGAACGGCATCACCCCCAAAACTGGAAGAAAATCCCCCAAAACCATGGATCCACCCCCAAACCACCCTAAACCTACCTGATGTTCTCCAAATCCCAAAGTCCACACCCAACCACCAGAAAACCCATTAGGAACTCAACGAAACGCAACGGAAACACCAAAACACCACAAAAAAAAACCAAAAGCGAACAGGATCAGAAGAAAAAAACGTGATTTAACCCCAAAATAATCCTTAAACCTACCTGATGTTCTCCTAAATGTACAATCCATTCCCAACCACCAGAAAACCCGATGGAAATCCAACAAAACCCAACGGAAACCCCAAAACACGTCAAAACCACACCAAAATAACTGGATCAGAAGAAAAAAAAAACAAAACTATGAATTTCCTCCCAAAACCACCCAAAACTTACTTGATCTTCTCCAAAACCCACAATCCACTCCCATTTACATTAACGAGCAACGAGAACACAACGAAACCCAATGGAGACCCAAAAACAAGTCAAAAACACCCCAAACAAGAACGGCATATCCCCAAAAAACGAAAGAAAACCCCAAAAACCATAGATCCAAACCAGAACCACGCTAAACCTACCTGATCTTCTCCAAAACCCACAATTTACAATTTTCCATAATGATGACCACGGAAAACACAACGAAACCCAACAGAGACCCCAAAACAAGTCAAAAACACCCCAAAAAAGAACGGGATGACCCCCAAAACTGGAAGAAAATAACCCCAAAATCATAGATTAACACCAAAAACACCCTAAACCTACTTGATGTTCTCCAAATCCCAAAGTCCACTCCCAACCACCAGAAAACCCATTAGGAACCCAACGAAACGCAACAGACACCCCAAAACACGTCAAAAACACCCCAAAAAAGAACAGGATCACACCCTAAAAAGAAAGAAAACTCTCAAAGCCATAGATCCACCCTAACCCCACCCCCCCCCTAAATCTACCTGATGTTCTCCAAAACCCACAATTTACTCTTTTTCACCCTGATGACCATGGAAAACCAAACGAAACCCAACGGAGACCCCAAAACACGTCAAAAACACCCCAAAAAAGAACTGGATCAGAAGTAAAAAAACACAAAACTATGAATTTCTCTACAAAACCACCCTAAACCTACCTGATCTTCTCCAAAACCCACAATCCACTCCCATTTACATTAACGACCAATGAGAACCCAACAAAACCCAACGGAGACCCAGAAACAAGTCAAAAAACACTCCAAAAAAGAACGGGATAGCACCAAAAAACCGATAGAAAAACCGCAAAAATCATAGATCCAAACCAGAACCACACTAAACCTACCTGATGTTCTCCAAAACCCACAATCCACTCCCATTTACATTAACGAGCAACAAGAACACAACAAAACACAACAGAGACCCCAAAACAATCAAAAACACCCCAAACAAGAACGGGATATCCCCAAAAAAGAAAGAAAAACCCAAAAACAATACATCAACCCCAAAACCACCCTAAACCTACCTGATCTTCTCCAAAACCCACAATTTACCATTTTCCACCATGATGACCATGGAAAACACAACGAAACCCAACGGAGACCCCAAAACACGTCAAAAACACCACAAAAAAAGAACAGGATCACCCCCTAAAAAGAAAGAAAACTCTCAAAGCCATAGATCCACCCCAAAACCACCACTAAACTCACCTGATGTTCTCCAAAACCCACAATTTACTCTTTTTCACCGTGATGACGAGGAAAAACCAAACGAAACCCAACGGAGAAACCAAAACACGTCAAAATCACCCCAAAAAAGAACGGGATAACCCCAAAACCGAAAAAACAAAACAAAAAAAAATCATAGATCCACCCCAGAACCACCCTAAACCTACCTGGTGTTCTCCAAATCCCAAAGTCCACTCCCAACCACCAGAAAACCCATTAGGAACTCAAGGAAATGCAACGGACACCCCAAAACACGTCAAAAACACCCAAAAAAAAACTGGATCAGAAGAAAAAAAAAAAAAACAGAAACTATGAATTGCCTCCCAAAACCACCCTAAACTCACCTGATCTTCTCCAAAACCCACAATCCACTCCCATTTACATTAAAGAGCAACGAGAACACAACGAAACCCAACGGGGACCCAAATCCAAGTCAAAAACACCACAAACAAGAACGGCATATCCCCAAAAAACGAAAGAAAACCCCCAAAACCATAGATCCAAACCAGAACCACGCTAAACCTACCTGATCTTCTCCAAAACCCACAATTTACAATTTTCCACCATGATGACCACGGAAAACACAACGAAACCCAACGGAGACCCCAAAACACGTCAAAAACACCCCAAAAAAGAAAGGGATAACCCCAAAAATCGAAAAAAAAAAATAAAAAAAATCATAGATCCACACCAGAACCACCCTAAACCTACCTGATTTTCTCCAAAACCCACAATTTACAATTTTCCACCATGATGACCACGGAAAACACAACGAAACGCAACGGAGACCCCAAAACACGTCAAAAACACCCCAAAAAAGAACAGGATAACCCCAAAAAACGAAAAAAAAAAAAAAAAAAAAAAACACAAAAATCATAGATCCACACCAGAACCACCCTAAACCTACCTGATGTTCTCCAAATCCCAAAGTCCACTCCCAACCACCAGAAAACCCATTAGGAACTCAACGAAATGCAACGGACACCCCAAAACACGTCAAAAACACCCCAAAAAGAACTGGATCAGAAGAAAAAAAAAAAAAAAAAACTATGAAACTATGAATTTCCTCCCAAAACCACCCTAAACTCACCTGACCTTCTCCAAAACCCACAATCCACTCCCATTTACATTAACGAGCAACGAGAACACAACGAAACCCAACGGAGACCCAAAAACAAGTCAAAAACACCCCAAACAAGAACGGGATATCCCCAAAAAACGAAAGAAAACCCCCAAAACCATAGATCCAAACCAGAACCACGCTAAACCTACCTGATCTTCTCCAAAACCCACAATCCAATCCCATTTACATTAACGAGCAACGAGAACACAACGAAATGCAACGGACACCCCAAAACACGTCAAAAGCACCCCAAAAAAGAACGGGATAACCCCAAAAACGAAAAAACAAAAAAACAAAAATCATAGATCCAAACCAGAACCACGCTAAACCTACCTGATGTTCTCCCAAACCCACAATTTAAAATTTTCCAACATGATGACCACGGAAAACAAAATGAAACCCAACGGAGACACCAAAACACGTCAAAAACACCCCAAACAAGAACGGGATAACCCCTAAAAAAAGAAAGAAAACCCCAAAAACCGTAGATCCACCCCAAAACCACCCTAAACCTACCTGACGTTCTCCAAAACCCACAATTTACTCTTTTCCACAACGATAACGATGGAAAACCCAAGGAAACCCAACGGAGACCACAAAACACGTCAAAAACACCCCAAAAAGAACTGGATCAGAAGAAAAAAAACAAAAACAAAAACAAAAAAAAAAAACTATGAATTTCCTCCCAAAACCACCCTAAACCTACCTGATGTTCTCCAAAACCCACAATCCACTCCCATTTACCTTAACGACCAACGAGAACCCAACGAAACCCAACGGAGACCCCAAAACACGTCAAAAAAACCCCAAACAAGAACGGGATAACCACAAAAAAGAAAAAACAAAAAAACAAAAATCATAGATCCATACCAGACCCACCCTAAACCTACCTGATGTTCTCCAAATCCCAAAGTCCACTCCCAACCACCAGAAAAACCATTAGGAACTCAATGAAATGCAACGGACACCCCAAAACACGTCAAAAACACCCAAAAAAAAACTGGATCAGAAGAAAAAAAAAACCAAAAACTATGAATTTCCTCCCAAAACCACCCTAAACTCACCTGATATTCTCCAAAACCCACAATCCACTCCCATTTACATTAACGAGCAACGAGAACACAACGAAACCCAATGGAGACCCAAAAACAAGTCAAAAACACCCCAAACAAGAACGGGATATCCCCAAAAAACGAAAGAAAACCCCCAAAACCATAGATCCAAACCAGAACCACGCTAAACCTACCTGATCTTCTCCAAAACCCACAATTTACAATTTTCCATAATGATGACCACGGAAAACACAGCGAAACCCAACGGAGACCCCAAAACACGTCAAAAACACCACAAAAAAAGAACAGGATCACCCCCTAAAAAGAAAGAAAACTCTCAAAGCCATAGATCCACCCTAACCCCACCCCCCCCCTAAATCTACCTGATGTTCTCCAAAACCCACAATTTACTCTTTTTCACCATGATGACCACGGAAAACACAACAAAACCCAACGGAGACCCCAAAACACGTCAAAAACACCCCAAAAAAGAACTGGATCAGAAGTAAAAAAACACAAAACTATGAATTTCTCAACAAAACCACCCTAAACCTACCTGATCTTCTCCAAAACCCACAATCCACTCCCATTTACATTAACGACCAATGAGAACCCAACAAAACCCAACGGAGACCCCGAAACAAGTCAAAAAACACTCCAAAAAAGAACGGGATAACACCAAAAAAACAATAGAAAAACCGCAAAAACCATAGATCCAAACCAGAACCACACTAAACCTACCTGATGTTCTCCAAAACCCACAATTTACCATTTTCCATCATGATGAACACGGAAAACACAACGAAAACCAACGGAGACCGCAAAACACGTCAAAAACACTCCAAAAAAGAACGGGATAACACCAAAAAACGAAAAAAAAAAAAAATCATAGATCCACACCAGAACCACCCTAAACCTACCTGATGTTCTCCAAATCCCAAAGTCCACTCCCAACCACCAGAAAAACCATTAGGAACTCAACGAAATGCAACAGACACCCCAAAACACGTCAAAAACACCCCAAAAAAAACTGGATCAGAACAAAAAAAAAAAACCAAAAACTATGAATTTCCTCCCAAAACCACCCTAAACTCACCTGATCTTCTCCAAAACCCACAATCCACTCCCATTTACATTAACGAGCAACGAGAACACAACGAAACCCAACGGAGACCCAAAAACAAGTCAAAAACACCCCAAACAAGAACGGGATATCCCCAAAAAAGAAATAAAAAAAAAACAAAAACAATAGATCCACCCCAAAACCACCCTAAACCTACCTGATCTTCTCCAAAACCCACAATTTACTCTTTTTCACCATGATGACAATGGAAAGCACAATGAAACCCAACGGAGAAAACAAAACACGTCAAAAACACCCCAAAAAAGAACTGGATCAGAAGTAAAAAAACACAAAACTATGAATTTTTCTACAAAACCACCCTAAACCTATCTGATCTTCTCCAAAACCCACAATTTACAATTTTCCACCATGATGACCATGGAAAACACAACGAAACCCAACGGGGACCCCAAAACACGTCATAAACACCACAAAAAAAGAACAGGATCACCCCCTAAAAAGAAAGAAAACACTCAAAGCCATAGATCCACCCCAAAACCACCACTAAACCTACCTGATCTTCTCCAAAACCCACAATCCACTCCCATTTACATTAACGAGCAACGAGAACACAACGAAACCCAATGGAGACCCAAAACCAAGTAAAAACACCCCAAACAAGAACGGGATATCCCCAAAAAACGAAAGAAAACCCCCAAAACCATAGATCCAAACCAGAACCACGCTAAACCTACCTGATCTTCTCCAAAACCCACAATTTACAATTTTCCACCATGATGACCACGGAAAACACAACGAAACCCAACGGAGACCCCAAAACACGTCAAATACACCCCAAAAAAGAACGGGATGACCCCCAAAACTGGAAGAAAATAACCTCAAAATCATAGATCCACCCCAAAACCACCCTAAACCTACTTGATGTTCTCCAAAGCCCAAAGTCCACTCCCAACCACCAGAAAACCAATTAGGAACTCAACAAAACGCAACAGACACCCCAAAACACGTCAAAAACACCCGCAAAAAAACTGGATCAGAAGAAAAAAAAAAAAAAAAAAAAAAACAACTATGAATTTCCTCCCAAAACCACCCTAAACTCACCTGATCTTCTCCAAAACACACAATCCACTCCCATTTACATTAACGAGCAACGAGAACACAAGAAAAACCAACAGAGACCCCAAAACAATCAAAAACACCCCAAACAAGAACGGGATATCCCCAAAAAAGAAAGAAAAACCCAAAAACAATAGATCCACCCCAAAACCACCCTAAACCTACCTGATCTTCTCCAAAACACACAATTTACACTTTTTCACCGTGATGACCATGGAAAACCAAACGAAACCCGACGGAGACGCCAAAACACGTCAAAAACACCCCAAAAATGAACTGGATCAGAAGAAAAAAAACCCACAACTATGAATTTTTCTACAAAACCACCCTAAACCTACCTGATCTTCTCCAAAACCCACAATTTACTCTTTTCCACAACGATGACAATAGAAAACCCAAGGAAACCCAACGGAGACCACAAAACACGTCAAAAGCACCCCAAAAACGAACGGGATCACCCCCAAAACTGGAAGAAAATAACCCCAAAATCATAGACCCACTTCAAAACCACACTAAACCTACCTGATGTTCTCCATAACCCACAATTTACAATTTTCCACCATGATGAACACGGAAAACACAACGAAACCCAACGGAGACCACAAAACACGTCAAAAACACCCCAAAAAAGAACGGGATAACCCCAAAAAACGAAAAAAAAAAAAAAAAAAAAAACAACAAAAATCATAGATCCACACCAGAACCACCCTAAACCTACCTGATGTTCTCCAAATCCCAAAGTCCACTCCCAACCACCAGAAAACCCATTAGGAAATCATAGAAATGTAACAGACACCCCAAAACACGTCAAAAACACCCCAAAAAGAACTGGATCAGAAGAAAAAAAACAAAAACAAAACAAAAAAAAAAAAAACTATGAATTTCCTCCCAAAACCACCCTAAACTCACCTGATGTTCTCCAAAACCCACAATCCACTCCCATTTAACTTAACGACCAACGAGAACCCAACGAAACCCAACGGAGACCACAAAACACGTCAAAAACACCCCAAAAACGAATGGGATAACCCCAAAAACGAAAAAACAAAAAAACAAAAATCATAGATCCATACCAGACCCACCCTAAACCTACCTGATGTTCTCCAAATCCCAAAGTCCACTCCCAACCACCAGAAAAACCATTAGGAACTCAATGAAATGCAACGGACACCCCAAAACACGTCAAAAACACCCAAAAAAAAACTGGATCAGAAGAAAAAAAAAACCAAAAACTATGAATTTCCTCACAAAACCACCCTAAACTCACCTGATCTTCTCCAAAACCCACAATCCACTCCCATTTACATTAACGAGCCACGAGAACACAACGAAACCCAACGGAGACCCAAAAACAAGTCAAAAACACCCCAAACAAGAACGGGATATCCCCAAAAAAGAAATAAAAAAAAAAACAAAAACAATAGATCCACCCCAAAACCACCCTAAACCTACCTGATCTTCTCCAAAACCCACAATTTACTCTTTTTCACCATGATGACAATGGAAAGCACAACGAAACCCAACGGAGAAAACAAAACACGTCAAAAACACCCCAAAAAAGAACTGGATCAGAAGTAAAAAAACACAAAACTATGAATTTTTCTACAAAACCACCCTAAACCTACCTGATCTTCTCCAAAACCCACAATTTACACTTTTTCACCGTGATGACCATGGAAAACCAAACGAAACCCAACGGAGAAAACAAAACACGTCAAAAACACCCCAAAAAAGAACTGGATCAGAAGTAAAAAAACACAAAACTATGATTTTTTCTTCAAAACCACCCTAAACCTACCTGATCTTCTCCAAAACCCACAATTTACTCTTTTCCACAACGATGACAATAGAAAACCCAAGGAAACCCAACGGAGACCCCAAAACACGTCAAAAGCACCCCAAAAACGAACGGGATCACCCCCAAAACTGGAAGAAAATAAACCCAAAATCATAGATCCACCCCAAAACCACCCTAAACCTACCTGATGTTCTCCAAAACCCACAATTTACAATTTTCCACCATGATGACCACGGAAAACACAACGAAACCCAACGGAGACCACAAAACACGTCAAAAACACCCCAAAAAAGAACAGGATAACCCCAAAAAACGAAAAAAAAAAAAAAAAAAAAAACACAAAAATCATAGATCCACACCAGAACCACCCTAAACCTACCTGATGTTCTCCAAATCCCAAAGTCCACTCCCAACCACCAGAAAACCCATTAGGAACTCAACGAAATGCAACGGACACCCCAAAACACGTCAAAAACACCCCAAAAAAAACTGGATCAGAAGAAAAAAAAAAAAACAAAAACTATGAATTTCCTCCCAAAACCACCCTAAACTCACCTGATCTTCTCCAAAACCCACAATCCACTCCCATTTACATTAACGAGCAACGAGAACACAACGAAACCCAACGGAGACCCAAAACCAAGTAAAAACACCCCAAACAAGAACGGGATATCCCCCAAAAACGAAAGAAAACCACCAAAACCATAGATCCAAACCAGAACCACGCTAAACCTACCTGATCTTCTCCAAAACCCACAATCTACACTTTTCCACCATGATGACTACGGAAAACGCAACGAAACCCAACGGAGACCACAAAACACGTCAAAAACACCCCAGAATAGAATGGGATAATTCCAAAACACGAAAAAAAAAAAAAAAAAATCATAGATCCACCCCAGAACCACCCTAAACCTACCTGATGTTCTCCAAATCCCAAAGTCCACTCCCAACCACCAGAAAACCCATTAGGAACTCAACGAAACGCAACGGAAACGGCAAAATACCTCAAAACACCACAAAAGTGAAAAGGATCAGAAGAAAAAACGTGATTTAACCACCAAATTACCCTTATACCTACCTGATGTTCTCCTAAATGTACAATCCACTCCCAAGCACCAGAAAACCCAATGGAAACCCAACAAAACCCAAAGGAGACCCCAAAACACGTCAAAAACACTCCAAACAGGAACGGCATCACCCCCAAAATCGAAAGAAAATCCCCCAACACCATGGATCCACCCCAAAACCACCCTAAATGTACCCGATGTTCTCCTAAACCCACAATTTAACCTGTTCCTCCTTGATGACCACGGAAAACCCAACGAAACCCAATGAAGACCACAAAACACGTGAAAAACACCCCAAAAAAGAACTGCATCACCCCAAAAAACAGAAGAAAACCCCATATACCATGAATCCACGCCAAAAGTCCCCCTAAACCTACCTGATGTTCTCCAAAACCCACAATCTACACTTTTCCACCACGATGACAACGGAAAACCCAACAAAACCCAACGGAGACCACAAAACACGTCAAAAACACCCCAAAAAAGAACTGCATCACCCCAAAAAAACAGAAGAAAACCCCATATACCATGAATCCACCCCAAAACACCCCCTAAACCTACCTGATGTTCTCCAAAACCCACAATCTAAACTTTTCCACCATGATGACCACGGAAAACACAACGAAACCCAACGGAGACCCCAAAACACGTCAAAAACACCCCCAAAAAAGAACGGGATCACTCCAAAAACAGAAGAAAAACCTAAAAAACAGAAGAAATCCCCCAAAACCATAGATTCAACCAAAAAAGAACAGGATCACCACAATAAAAAACGAAAGAAAACCCCAAATACCATAGATCCACCCCAAAACAACCCTAAACCTACCTGATGTTCACCAAAACACACAATTTACAATTTTACACCATGATGACCAACGAGAACGCAACAAAACACAACGGAGACCCCCAAACACCTCAAAAATTTCCCAAAAAAGAACGGGACCACCCCAAGAAACAGAAGGAAACCCCAAAAAACATGACTCTGCCCCAAAAGTCCCCCTAAACCTACCTGATGCTCTCCAAAAACCCACAATTTACACTTTTCCACCAAGATGACCAACAAGAACCCAACTAAAACCAAACGGAGACCCCAAAACAGGTCAAAAACACGCTAAAAAAGGAACTGCATCACCCAAAAAAAACAGAAGAAAAGCCCAAATAGCATGAATCCACGCCAAAAGTCCCCTAAACCTACCTGAAGTTCTCCAAAACCCACAATTTACACTTTTCCACCATGATGACCACGGAAAACCCAACGAAACCCAACGGAGACCCCAAAACACGTCAAAAACACCCCAAACAAGAACGGGATCACCCACAAAAACGAAAGAAAATCCCCCAAAACCATGGATACACCCTAAAACAACCCTAAACCTACCTGATGTTCTCCAAAACCCACAATTTACAATTTTACACCACCATGACCGCGGAAAACACAACAAAACCCAATGGAGACCACAAAACACGTCAAAAACACCCCAAAAAAGAACTGCATCACCCCAAAAAAAAGAAGAAAACCCCATATACCATGAATCCACCCCAAAAGACTCCCTAAACGTACCGGAAGTTCTCCAAAACCCACAATCTACACTTTTCCACCACGATGACCATGGAAAACCCAACGAAACCCAATGGAGACCACAAAACACGTCAAAAACACCTCAGAAAATAACAGGATCAACACAAAAAACGAAAGAAAACCCCAAAAGCCATAGATCCATTCCAAAAGTCCCCCTAAACCTACCTGATGTTCTCCAAATCCCAAAGTCCACTCCCAACCACCAGAAAACCCATTAGGAACTCAACGAAACGCAACGGAAACACCAAAACACCTCAAAAACACCCCAAAAGTGAACAGGATCAGAAGAAAAAACGTGATTTAACCCCCAAATAACCCTTAAACCTACCTGATGTTCTCCTAAATGTACAATGCACTCCCAACCACCAGAAAACCCAATGGAAACCACACAAAACACAACGGAGACCCCAAAACACGTCAAAAACACCCCCAAAAAAGAACGGGATCACTCCAAAAACAGAAGAAAACCCTAAAAACCAGAAGAAATCCCCCAAAACAATAGATTCACCCCAAAAAAGAACAGGATCAACACAAAAAAAAACGAAAGAAAACCCCAAATACCATAGATCCATCCCAAAACAACCCTAAACCTACCTGATGTTCTCCAAAAACCCACAATTTACACTTTTCCACCATGATGACCAACAAGAACCCAACTAAAACCAAACGGAGACCCCAAAACACGTCAAAAACACGCCAAAAAAGAACTGCATCACCCAAAAAACAGAAGAAAAGCCCAAATAGCATGAATCCACCCCAAAAGTCCCCTAAACCTACCTGAAGTTCTCCAAAACCCACAATCTACACTTTTCCACCATGATGAACACAAAAAGCCCAACAAAACCCAACGGAGACCCAAAAACACGTCAAAAACACCACAAACAAGAACGGGATCATCCCCAAAAACGAAAGAAAATCCCCCAAAACCATGGATCCACCCCAAAACCACCCTAAACCTACCTGATGTTCTCCTAAACTCACAATCTACACTTTTCCACCACGAAGACAACGGAAAACCCAACAAAATCCAACGGAGACTACAAAACACGTCAAAAACACCCCAAAAAAGAACTGCATCACCCCCAAAAAAACAGAAGAAAATCCCAAAAGCCGTAGATCCACCCCAAAAGTCCCCCTAAACCTACCTGATGTTCTCCAAATCCCAAAGTCCACTCCCAACCACCAGAAAACCCATTAGGAACTCAACGAAACGCAACGGAAACGGCAAAATACCTCAAAACACCACAAAAGTGAAAAGGATCAGAAGAAAAAACGTGATTTAACCACCAAATTACCCTTATACCTACCTGATGTTCTCCTAAATGTACAATCCACTCCCAAGCACCAGAAAACCCAATGGAAACCCAACAAAACCCAAAGGAGACCCCAAAACACGTCAAAAACACTCCAAACAGGAACGGCATCACCCCCAAAATCGAAAGAAAATCCCCCAACACCATGGATCCACCCCAAAACCACCCTAAATGTACCCGATGTTCTCCTAAACCCACAATTTAACCTGTTCCTCCTTGATGACCACGGAAAACCCAACGAAACACAACAGAGACCACAAAACACGTGAAAAACACCCCAAAAAAGAATTGCATCACCCCAAAAAACAGAAGAAAACCCCATATACCATGAATCCACGCCAAAAGTCCCCCTAAACCTACCTGATGTTCTCCAAAACCCACAATCTACACTTTTCCACCACGATGACAACGGAAAACCCAACAAAACCCAACGGAGACCACAAAACACGTCAAAAACACCCCAAAAAAGAACTGCATCACCCCCAAAAAAACAGAAGAAAACCCCATATACCATGAATCCACCCCAAAACACCCCCTAAACCTACCTGATGTTCTCCAAAACCCACAATCTAAACTTTTCCACCATGATGACCACGGAAAACACAACAAAACCCAACGGAGACCCCAAAACACGTCAAAAACACCCCAAAAAAGAACTGCATCACAAAAAAAAAAAATAAAATAAAATAAAACAGAAGAAAACCCTAAATACCTTAGATCCACCACAAAAGTCCCCCTAAACGTACGTGAAGTTCTCTAAAACCCACAATCTACACTTTTCCAACACGATGACAACGGAAAAACCAACGAAACCCAACGGAGACCACAAAACACGTCAAAAACACCCCAAAAAAGAACGGGATCAACACAAAAAATGAAAGAAAACCCCAAAAGCCATAGATCCACCCCAAAAGTCCCCCTAAACCTACCTGATGTTCTCCAAATCCCAAAGTCCACTCCCAACCACCAGAAAATCCATTAGGAACTCAACGAAACGCAACGGAAACACCAAAACACCTCAAAAACACCCCAAAAGTGAACAGGATCAGAAGAAAAAACGTGATTTAACCCCCAAATAACCCTTAAACCTACCTGATGTTCTCCTAAATGTACAATGCACTCCCAACCACCAGAAAACCCAATGGAAACCCAACAAAACCCAACGGAGACCCCAAAACACGTCAAAAACACCCCAAAAAAGAACTGGTTCAACCCCAAAAAGAAAGAAAACCCGAAAAGCCATAGATCCACACCAAAAATCCCACTAAACCTACCTGATGTTCTCCAAAACCCACAATTTACACTTTTCCACCACCATGACCACGGAAAAACCAAAATAACTCAATGGAGACCACAAAACATGTCAAAAACACCCCAAACAAGAACTGCATCACCCCAAAAAACAGAAGAAAACCCCAAATACCATACATCCACCACAAAAGTCCCCCAAAACCTACCTGAAGTTCTCCAAAACCCACAATCTAAACTTTTCCACCATGATGACCACGGAAAACACAACGAAACCCAACGGAGACCCCAAAACACGTCAAAAACACCCCCAAAAAAGAACGGGATCACTCCAAAAACAGAAAAAAAAAACTAAAAAACAGAAGAAATCCCCCAAAACCATAGATTCAACCCAAAAAAGAACAGGATCAAAACAAAAAACGAAAGAAAACCCCAAATACCATAGATCCACCCCAAAACAACCCTAAACCTACCTGATGTTCACCAAAACACACAATTTACAATTTTACACCATGATGACCAACGAGAACGCAACAAAACACAACGGAGACCCCCAAACACCTCAAAAAATTCCCAAAAAAGAACGGGACCACCCCAAGAAACAGAAGGAAACCCCAAAAAACATGACTCTGCCACAAAAGTCCCCCTAAACCTACCTAATGCTCTCCAAAAACCCACAATTTACACTTTTCCACCATGATGACCAACAACAACCCAACTAAAACTAAACAGAGACACCAAAACATGTCAAAAATACTCCAAAAAAGAACAGGATCACCCCCTAAAACGAAAGAAAACTCTAAAAGCCATAGATCCACCCCAAAACCCCCACTAAACCTACCTGATGTTCTCCAAAACCCACAATTTACTCTTTTTCACCCTGATGACCATGGAAAACCAAACGAAACCCAACGGAGACCCCAAAACAC
>NW_028180721.1:0-14843 GCF_964211825.1 Aythya ferina
CAGAACTTTTTGCACGGCATTTGAAGTAGCTACCCTTTCAGAACCTAACAAAGAGGCTGGAACTTATGCACAGGCTTAATGAACATCTCCTGTTCAAGCCAGACTTTTAAGCAATGTGTGAAGATACCACGGCAGTAGGGAATGTTTTTGTTTTTGATGGACCAGACCCATGAATTTCAGAGAACCTAATGCTTTCACAGATGCTCCATGAAGGAAATCACTATTAAGCTAACACCTCTTGTGCCCTGATACAGATGTCAAGCTTGCTTTACAAGCTTGGAGGGACATTAAAAATAAAAGAAGATAAAATAGTGTCTTAAGCTAGCTCAGGTTCAGTTGAGTCATTATGTTTTAATGCCCAACCCTTGTTTATTTTCTATTTCTCTTTGGAGATCTTTTGCCATGGAGGGTTAAAGATTACTCAGATAACCAACAATAAATGTGTCTGGCATTGTGACTTTTGACCAATAATTATAACTTGGCTTGATTGGAAGGGATCTGTATCCAATTTTATTTAACATCCTGTAGCAGCTAAATTGACAAGGACGTGAATCAAAACCTTAGCCCTGTTGGTTAATATCAAAATGGGGACAGTCATTTCTCTGAGCTTTACGAACCTGAGCACTTCTCTTTTATCAGCAGTGTGGACTGCAGTGCTGCAGTAATTGCTTAACTGCTCTTTTGCCCGTTAGGACTCAAATGACTTGGCTTTGGAGTGGACTTGAGAAATGAGTCATAGTTTCAACAGACACACCCAGTTACTGGCTTTGTAGTACACTGAATACTTTCCAATATAACATATTTTTTAAAGAAAGGCTGTGTATTGCTCTCTGTAGACCCGAGGGCATGTATTCAGCCACAACATAGGTGCAGGTTGAACTGTAACTGTGCAAACTGATGTCTCACACCCCGCCAGTATGCTTCAGTCCTATTCTGAAAGGGTGCCTGGTGGGGGCAGAAGAGCCCCTCTCCGTGTGAGCCCAACCTAACTGCTGCAGCTACCGGGGTTTGCAGTAGGGATGCTTACGCAGGAGGCAGTGCCCTTACGACCTGTGTACATTAGAGGTTGTAGCTACTCACAGGTGGCCATCAGCGCACTTCCTGGAGCAGAAATCAAGATTAGGTGAGATTTGCATAGGTGGTCAGTCATTAACTACAGTTATAGTTTTGCTGGTCTGTACTGAAAATAAGCACCATGCAACCCTACCAGTTATAGGAGCTTTAACTAAGCCAATCCTAGTGTCAGTCATCTCTGGGACAGCAATCAGTTTGCAGCCATCAGAAGCGGACAGTTACAAGCCAGGGCTGTGCTGGAATCAGTAATCAAAGTAAGAGGCATTACTAATTCTCATTGCTTAGCTGTTGAAGCATCCTGTCACTCAGACCACATAGTCTTCACAACCTGGCCCAGGAACTGACACCCTGGTCCACCCTGATCAGAGACATACTGTGGACGCACTGTAAAAAAATAAACATAAATTCTTGAATATATATGATTTATCCCATTTACATATCCTCAAAACCAAACAAACAACAGCAAGAACAACAAATGTTTGACAAAAATAAATGAACTTGATTTCCAAAAGTTTGTAGATTTCCCTGGTTGTTCTTTCTTTTTAAAAACAGATTAGGTGATTCTTCAACTAGAAAGGCTTTAGAAGCACTGTCTTCCACAATCAAACATGTTTATTAAACAGATTATTATCTTTCCTGCTTTAAGTAGTTTCTAGCATTTTGGTGCCACAGAGGAAGAACAGCAGCAGGTCTAGTTATTAATAATATGTTGTCATGACAATTTTTTTGCAATGTTGGAAAAATGCTCTCAGTAGCATTCTAGGTACAGACAACTTTCAAGGTAGTTACAATGGCAGATTTAGGGGGGAAGGGAGATAAAGGGTTAGAGTTGTCCTCTCCTGAAGTTTAAAAGATCTTCTAAGGGATGAATTATGTTCTTCTTGTTTGCATTTGTAATTGTCTACTCATGCAAGTGGTCCCATGACACTTTCTAAGATTATTGGGTGTGAAGGAGAGCACAGCATTCCTGACAGAGTTGAGATTTTTGTTTATTTTCAAGTCCACTAACGTAGACCAAATTCAGAAAGGTCTTTGAGAGCCTCTTCTTGTGCTAACCTTGGACTCAATAATTCAAATGACAGAAATTCTCAGACGAAAAAAAAATATATATATATATACATGTATATACACATATATATATCTCCCCAGAAAGAGGTCAGTATCAGAATAAAAATTCTGCTAGAAATCTGTTTTGAAGAGACACATCATGTAAGCCAAGAGAGATAAGGAGGTCGTTGTGGTTTTGGACTTTCGTCATCTGGAAACTCCATGCCATTTTTAAGGAAAAAAAAAAAAAAGGATGTTAGCCAAATGTGACTTCAGTTCCATCAGAGTAGTAAGCTTTACATTAGAGAGAAGTCCCTTTAGAAAAGCACAGTTACATTTGAAACTATTTAGATTTAGACTGAATTTGGGCTCAAGAAAACTGCAAAGACATACAGGAATCCTATTGTACTCAATAGAAACTGCACCATTTGAAATAGGATGTGGAGACAATCTTTTAAGCTCTTTACCTACCTGGTGCACATCACCTCAGCATCATACTTTGTCCCAAGGTAATCAGATACTCTGGTCTTCCAGTTAGTTTACTTTATGTGAAAAAAAAAAAAAAAAAAAAAAAAAAAGAAAAAGAAAAAGGAAAAAAGAAAATATTCATTGAACCCGAGGAAGAGAGAACTTGCCCAAATGTGAGGGGGAGAGAGACTGAATCTACTGCCAGAAATTAGCAGAGTAATGTGGAATAAGGAAGAGAGAGGTCCAAGTCTCTGGACAAATAAATATTTTAGTATCTACTGCAAGTGGAAGGGCTTATGCAAGAGACATCTTACTTACTGCTGAGAACAAAGCATGGTGGATTGGGCCTTTCTCCAGGCAGACCTACCCTTGAGCTCAGGCAGTATGGTAAGAGGAAAGCAAGCCTCCATCTTTTCTATATCTTCACTGTGTTCATGGGGGAAATAGGATAGGTCCTCAATCTTCTGTGTGAGGGATGGTGTTTATATTTTACAGCAGGGCCCTGTACGCTTGTGTTTTCTGGGTATGTGGGAAGGGGAGACAGGTCTTGCTTATATCCTGCATATCTGGATGAGAACAATGCTCTACTGTCTTGAGTGAAGGCAAGACTACTGTTAGATATGTGAGGGTAGGGTTTATGAGTACTGATAAGGTAGCTTGGTTTAAGCTGACCAGACCAAGGTGTTGTCTGTTAAGAGTATTTTGGTCTTACCTCTGAGTTGCAGTCATACAGATGGCCGTGTACATTTTCTGACACCCCAGGAAACAGGGCTGTCTGTTGTGGTAGTGCCCAGGTGCACTGAGATGGATACAGACTGGTTTACAAGTTCCTCTGATTAGCCCTGAGACCTGTCTCACAGGAATTTGGGGACATCACTACCCAGCTATAGCCACACATTCCATGGCAGCAACAAGATTCACTGTATCCTGACACTGTGATGGCTGGCACACCTTTGGAAAGAATGGGTGGTGGCCTTGTGCCATCAGAAATATACTAACCTGAAAAAAATTTGTATATCGTATCTGTAATCGAGGCTAATGTCAGAAGGAAGAGATGATGGAAGACGTATCTGGGAAACATGGTCTGAAACAGCTCCAGAAGGGCTAGATCTCCATTTTGAAAGGTGTAGGAATTGCATACTGTCCTTCCCTCTCCAACCTTGGGAAGAGGAGCAGCAGCGAGGAGCATGGCTTCACATATTGGTAGTGGATACCTGAGCAACAGATGGATGAGAACATGTATGGTGGATGGGCATTACACATACAACGAAATCAGGTGGGGTGTGAGGCACATGATGTGCCAGAGTCCTCATCTGTGTAGCACAAAGTGCTGCGATACAGCTGCTACAACCAGGTGCACTCCAGCCGGGATATGGTTGCATATTCCAGGAGGCATCTGAGCATCTGGAAACCTGAAATACTGCACTTTTGTCCCAAGGTGAGTGTAGCTCAGGGAGTCTCTCATCTGCTTTTTGTACCACAGTGGTTTTAGGCTGGTGGAAACCCTGGGCGCACCACCAGGCCTTCCTGCGGGGAGGGTCAGGTTGCAGCACAGCGGCTGCCGACACGCAGAGAAGATGGCTGAGATCAGCCTGTGTTCCCGTAACATATGGTTGGGCCGTGAAGGATTGCAAACACAGTTTCTACCGCACAGAGCAACTGCAGACATTTAAACCACTGTTGAGCTTTTATTGCGGTGTGTTTTTACTGTTTTCCCAAGCCATACTAGCACCACAGATGATGGGGGATCAAAGCGTACCTCGGGTACCTGAACACTGTGTGTGGCTATGGTGTGGAGAAACGACGAAGACATATGTTAACTTTATTCATGGATAACACTCTAATACCTACTTGTGCAATGATTAAGCCATGCACCAGGTGACATGATGTTTGTAAGGAAGAATCACATTTTTATTAGGAAGGTGATAATCTTGGAAAGAAATGGTCAGCCTTCCAGGCACATAACTCCTTCCTCCAGGCAGAAGCAAAAGCATATCCCTTAAATCACATCATTTCATCTAACGAAAGATTTTCTTTCTGCCTGCACATCTTTTCTTTCTTATGTTTTTATCAGGGATGCATAGCTGCAAAATCCACTTTGGCATTGCTGTGATGTAATGAGACAGTCTTTGCAAGCAGAGAGGAGCCCCAAACCTGGTATGGATATGTCCCTAGAGCACTGCTCCTGGCATCCTCATGAGCAGGGCTGCCTCAGAAAGACTGCCCATCACTGAAAGAGTTAAGAACATCTTGTCAAGGATATGCAGTTATCTGGAACTTTTGTTTATACAGAGAGGCAATAAAACATTCAGTGCCTTAGACCAGTGTAAGAAGGGTCAATACAAGCTCCAGCAGTTGTATATAAATTAACCTTTTAAGTATGGCCTAATCCATAATGATTCATTGACAGGAATTATTCCAGGAGGCTGAGCTGCAACAAATTGTAGCAGTGGTAGCTAACTAGGGTACCTCACAGCTGCTGAGAGCTCAGCTGCCTCTTAAGATGAGGTATCTAAGGGAACGTTTTAAAAGGCTTTGACAATGTATTTCCACAATACTTGTTAGAACCAGGACGTCTCCAATGATCTTATGTTCCTAAAGTGGAATAAAAGTATGAGAAATCTGAATATATACATGAAGGATGTTTTGAAAGATTTTTGCTTTTACTGTAGTGCTGACAGAATATGAAAAGGATGCTTCACTCCTACACACTGGAGTGGTCACCCAAGAGAGCTCATTTCTTCTCCTCACTAGGATTTAGCCAGGATAGTGCAATGAGTGTTTGAGCTGAGGAGCCTGCAGCGCATTTGCAATTGTCAGAATTAAAAGTGAAGGAAGACAAAACAACCTCTCCACTCCCACCCTCTGTCAAACATGCCTAATGAATAGCTCTACATGCACTGTATCAGAAACCCCAAACATTGACGGCGACGTGAGGCACTAATTTGCTAGTTATCATATCTGACAAATTGTCATCATGGTTCCACTCCTTCAGAGGGTGTTGTGCGTGTGACCTGGGGAAGGGCTCTCAGGCTTGAGCTAATGGGTGTACGACTTGGAACAGAAGACGATGTGCCAAGATGGGAACCACAGAGTGGGCTGCCAAAAAAGAACAGTATAATTATCTGTGCATAATTCACGGCCGGAGAAAAAGCTTTCCTCCAAAGTTGTCTGCTGTAGAGCTGTACCAGATTCATGGCTTTTTCAGTGAGTATTCACAAAGTAGTGACAATCTGTGCAGAAATGTTCACTTCTCCAAACTTTTTTTTTTTTTTTTGACTAAAATAGACATTTCTGTAGCACTCTTTGCTCTCAGGACTGGTCTGTTAAGACAAGTGATGACTCACAGTAGATTATTCTTACTTGCTTGGATAGTTATCTCTCCCCTCACCCCACCTAATCCCTTCACTGATGAGATGTGAAAAAAAAAAAAAAACAACACACAAAAGAAAAACCCTCTGCAATGAAAAACACTAAAAATGCAAGCTATTGCAAGAGTATTGGCTCACTGAATCTTCAGAGTTGCTGTTATACTGTGACAACAGTGGTCCTAGTTCTCAGCTTCTCAGGACAAACACACAGGCAACATGAGCCAGAGTAAAACCTCCTTTAACTCTCAGCAGTTCTGAATTTAGGCAATACAACTTTGCTAGTTCAGATTGTCTTCAGCAGGTGGCAAGGTATGAATGCACCTGTGAGGGCTCACTTATATAGCCCACTGCTCCTTCAGTTGTTGAACTGTAAGAGAGTTATTTGGTTCTTTTACCCTCATAAGAGATGCTACCTTTTCACCACTGTTGTGGATGAAGGATATTTTATCACAGCAGCAAGTGAAAACTCCTTTTCCAAACTGTGGTCATTTTCTGAAAGGAGATTCAGCTTCTAAAAAAGAATGTTCAGGAAATTCCTTATGTAGAGAGTCCTGGAGAAGACTGGGGTGAAGGACTGAATGTCCTAAAAGGCTATTCCAAAAGAGAGGGAGAAGACTCCTAGAGAAAGGCAAAGGAGATGGAAAATGTTCCCATAATTGCTGGCAAGGAAGATGCAGATTTTGCTTGGGCACATTTCTCTTTGAAAGCTGATCCTGTTTTGTAAGGGTAGACAAGGAAGAGGTGCCAAATTCGTAGGACAACGAAGTTTGGAAAGAGCTGGCAAAATATGTGGAATTGAATTAAATTTGACAAAATGTCATATTGCTTTAAGGCTTCTCAGGGTGTCCTGAACCGTTTTTGCTCCACGTAGTGCAGATTTCCTGCAGGGCTTTGGCACTGCTGACTCCGTCGAAGCTGCTCTGAAACGTTGCTGTGGCCATGCCTGAGCTGTAGGGGCCTGGACACACGAATATTTTCCCAAACAATTGGTGCTGATCTCCCTCAGGGGAAGGAAAACCTGGTATAGGAAACCCCCTGGAAAGTCCTGGTGTTGTAGGAAGCTTGTGGGCACGTGCATGGGATCTGTGCCATGCAGAGGTGTCTGGGCAAAGATCGCTGACTGCAGCTGGAGGCCCAGATGGGGCAGTGTTAGGTGGATGTGAGAGTTTAGATCTGGAGGTGATGTACAGCACAAATGTACTCCAAAGCCCCAGCGAGGTAGTTCTGGGGTTAGCTGCATGGGTGAGATGTTTCTACACTTGTGGTGTAAGCCTACTCTGTGCCACTGCCTTGCCCTCCATTACTCTGATGATTTATAAATACAAAATGAAAAATCAGGACTGCAGAAGGTGTTCTGGTTCTAGCAGAGCACTTCAGCCAGTGGGATAGTTTATCATCTTAATCATGTGCTTAATTGCTTCTCTGGATCCGATTGCAGCTTTCTTGGTAGATGCTGCAAGGCTTTCACTTTCTGGGAATGTTCTTGGAAGAAGGAAACAAAAATATTTCCTCTATAAATGTTTGTGGAAAATGAATAAAAACTTGTGGGTATGCAATCAAAGTGAATTTCCACTTCATTATTGTGTTCATCAAAAAAATTCACATAGCAATAAAGACCTAAGCTTACATGAACAGTGAGGAATGTGCTCTGTGGCCTTTTAGTCTGAGTGAGGAAACCTTTGGGGTATGGACATGACCTGCAGTTTGCACTCATGTGAATGTCTTTGTCAGACTGACCAATAGGCCAGAGGGCACCAAAATGAAGTTACTCTCAGGCGTATCCTGGAAACACCCCAGGGACATCTTGATGCCACATTTGAGGCTGCTCTAGGGAGAGCCAGATGACTTCAGTTTCCAGAGATTTCAAATTGAGAGCTTTCATCAGCATTGCATTCACTGAGAGGAAATTATATATATATATATATATATATATATAAAAGAATCATAAAAGAAAAGTACTGAAAAATCAGGTGCATACATGTAACCAGACCCAGCATTGATCTAACTTAAATGGTAGCACTTATGAGGCAGATAATCCAGCTTCTCATTGATCTTGGCAGTAGTAGTAGGGGGCAATATTTACATTTGGTTGAATTGCTCTTGGGCAAATTTTCTTCACAGTATCAAATACAAAGAAGCCTTCCATTAACACCAGGAGAGCAGTGCTTTTCATTCATCTTTTTTTTTCATCTATTTTTTGAAAAAATATATGGCCTGGTTCTCTATTTTATTGCTGGTCTTACTCTGGGATATCTGCACTGAGTCAGGGAGATAGCAGCTACATCAAAGGCTGCAGCAGGGAAGAGTTGGACCCTGAATATTTTCAGAAAACAGCAAAAATAGTTTTGTCCTTTTTTTTTGAGTACAAAAGAACAAGGAATTATTATCCTTCTCCTAGCAAAACAAAGCAAAATCCATATTTTCCCATTGGCCATTTCTTTAGACATTTTTTTTTTCTTTTCCCCAAATTCTCACCTCTTGCTATCTCCATTTTGGAGATATTCTGCTCCTTTTATGAAAGAAGGAGGAAAAGAAGCATTTTGGGGGGGAGCATTTCTTCAGATGCATTTTAGACTAAGATGAATTGTACCCCAGAGTGCATCTTATCTCCAAGCGTGACAGAGTTCAGGCTCTGCAGGTGTGTGTGTGTATGATGGGACAAGCCCTGCTCATTGCATCTGAGCAGTCCCACCTCGTCTGGCCAATTTTCTCCTTCTGCCTGGAAGAGACCCTGACTCATCATTGTGTCCAAGCAGAGAATGAAAGAGCAACGGAGTTGCTGTCTCTGCAGGTCCCACCCCACCACTGCTGGCATCAGATGGTGCCTCACCGGACACTTCCATCCCCCTCCTGGGAACATGGCAGGGAGACACGGCTTGCAGGATAGGAGTTTATTGGCACCAGGAAGTCAGTGTCCGTAGCATATCAGCATAAAACAAGACATTGTGTTAACAGAGAGCCACACCTAAAAGCAGTACAGTACTCTCCTGGGATAACCCAGCATGTGTTGCAGTGAGACCCAGGCAGTCAGGCAGTGAGACCCATAGCAAGCAAGGAAGAGCAAGTTTATATCATGAGAAGAGAGACAAAACAAAACAAAACAAAACAAAAACTCCTTGTAGTAGCAGAGAAGCTAGAACTAAGTTTGTGTACAGAGCTGACCATGGGAGATAAAGATGAGAAAATGAAGGTAAAGATTTTTACTGTCTCACTGGGAATTGAAGGACAAGACACAAGTGAGATGCTGTTGGCAGGAATAATACCTGAAACACTGGAATAGCTGATAAAGATGTTTGATTAGGATTGCAAGCCAGAAGACAGAATGAGACTCTGGTGAAACATTGCATTTTTTATCCCACCCCAAGAAGCAGGAGCTGAGCTAGATTCCCGCATTACAGAGCTGCAAAAGTTGAGGCTTTGGAGATGTTGAATATTCCCCAGATGGAGCCAAGATATCTGTAGGACACTAAGTCCCTCTTGCTGGAAAGTATAAAAAGAGGAGGTATAGCCCTAGCAAACACTTACAATTAGTGAGGGAACAGCTAGCTGTGCTGGGAAAAGGACAAACCAATACAGCAAAAGAAGGCAGCAAGTGGTAGGGAACAGCCTCCTGATAATGGGGGCAGCAGAGGCAAGAGTAGGTGCTCAGTAGTGAAACAAGAACAGCTGCAAGAAAAATGCCTGGAGAGGGCAAACATACAACAAAGGTGGAGAAACAAAACTTTTAACTCAATCCTACAGCTGCCAGAGCATTAAGAAGCAGGATGCCTTTGTGTCTCTGTAGCATGGCTCCAGCAGCAGGAGGAAGGCCCAAGGCCGCCGCCAGCACAGCTTGGCCAGCAGCCTCCGGCACCTGCCCTGCCCCTGCCTTGGCAGCCAGGTCAGAGCCAGCTGGGCTGTGAAGCCAGCCCCGATGTCGTTGGGAGAAGCGATAAGCTGCAATTTTCACCTGGAGAAATGTGACCATGTCGTGGTGATGTACAATAAAACCATCTTGAGGTCAATGGGCAAGGCAGGCTGTTGATAATAAATCCATGAAACAAGAGATGTTATCGCTCAGACTTTATGATGGTTGACATTCAAGATCACCACCCAGCACAGAGCACTGGGGCAGTGCACGGCCTTCCTCTGATCACAGTACAAACCCTCAGTACCCTCAGCTTGTAGGAGGAGATGACATTCCCCATGGGCCACTTCCAGGCTTCGAACAGGACTAAAGGGCACAGCTCTGTTCCCTCTGCCACGTCGCAAAAGATAACATCGCCCAGCAAATCTGGCCCAGACACTTTCTGCATTGTGATCAGAGACCTCCTGACTGTATGTTGCTGTGCATCTTGTATAAATGGTAAGCGAAGGAGAAAATTCTCTAAACTGTCCTGGTAGCTTTGTGCAGGCATTTTTGGACAAGTGTGAATGCCTACACAAGGTACCAGGCAGAGATGAATCAGGCCCACAGCCTATGTGTTGCTGTTTTAGAAAGCACACTATATATTTCACAATGGATCTAATACTGCTAACTTATATAATCATTACAAATTATTTCTTTAGCTTGTATTTGTAATGGATGTCTAAAGTTGTGGTTCGCATGCTGTGCCAAGAGCCTGGCATGTTGCCACACGCTTTCACAAGTCTCCTTGCAGATGATGGGGTCGAATTCTAAAGCCATTTGTGCCATCCTACACCTGAAGCAGTGCCACCTAAACCAGCTCAGGTGAAATCACAGTAGGACCAACTGCTTCTTTGTTTGGCACCAGTTTATATAAATATCTGTATCATTCTGTGCAGGTATTTAGATATTTCAAAGTAACCGACTTACTAGGACTATCAATAAAAGAAAGATAACTTACACAATAATCATCACTTCCTGACAGCTGAAATTTCAGAGGAATCAGCTGTGCCTTTTTTTTTTTTTTTTTTATAAAGAACGAGTAACAAAACTTTATCTACGTAAATTTTGCCTCTCACTATCAAAATAACTTAACTGACTTGTGTTCAATATTATGTAGAATACTTTGAGAAATAACAGAACAGCAACAGGCAGAGATTTTAAATAGGACATTTATTCCAATAAATATAAGAAAGCACAGATAATCTAACTTTAAAGCATGGTCTTGTTGATCATATGTTTTTCTATTCTAATGCGTGCTAGGTAAAACATAAAACATATACTTAAATGTGTATTTATTTTGTAAATACATATTTTTGAAAGATGAATTAAGATAAAATCCATGCAACAGCTGCAGATAAAAAAAAAACAACAGTATTTAATGACTTTATTTGACTGAGGACAGTTGCTTCATTCTGCTCTAAGTAATATTTAACCTAGAATCTAAGAAAAGACGGGTGCCTACACTGATGCTGACAATGTTTATCACTACGTTCACCTGCCTCTCATGAGTCCCAGCCTCATGGTCAGGCTAGGAAGACTTTAGGATCACAGAATCATCTAGGTTAAAAAAGATCTTCAAAAGGATCAACTTAACCTACCAAGTCCCATCACTAAACCACGTCTCCTAGCACCATGTCCACACGTTTCTTAAATACCTCCAGGGACGGTATATATGTCCCATAAACATTGACTTAACCCCTCAGTAGAGTCTTCAAAGGGCAGAAGATGCTGGTTGATATCTGCTTCAATGGAAACAGAAAAGTACCAGTCATCTTTTCTTTTGAAGCAAAGTGCAGAAAATAACCCAAGGAGAGGGAGGACAAGGGTAATCACAGTGAAGCCAACCGATTGTGTAGGCGGGACGTGAGGCAGTGGTGATACAGATATGGGGGCTCTGCAGGCAGGTGGCATTTCCCTCATCCTGTGGCAGGAATACCTCTCACTGATTAGAGCTAATTAGGGAGGATGAGGATTGATTTTTTTATCCTCCTCTGTAAATCCACCTTTAATGCAGACTAGTTCCAGCACAGCTCTGTCTCTAAACTGGGTTTTGAAAGTCCTTCACTGGACCCTTTAAACAAATAAAGCAAGCTGTCTAGGACTGCTATGCACAATACATCTATTCTGGTTCCTGTTGAATGATTGCTTTGGCTCTGCTAACAAGGTGAGAATATCAGTTTTGTTTCTTTTTAGCACTTTGAAGGAAGTCATGTGTGATTTTGTGAATGCTGGAAAAAGTTTATAAAAGAGGTAGGGAGGTGATTTGAATTCTGCCTTCTGCACCTTTTATCGAGGGACCACAACAGATTTGTTAGTGAGAAAGTTTGGAAATTTTCTGATCAGAAAATTCTGTGTTGAGAAAAGGAGACAGTTCTTTATCCTAGCACAGAGCAGTTAGTGAAAGCAGCCAGTTGAAAATTGGAGCTGGGAAAGTTCAGGTTAGCAATGAGGTACATTTGTTTTAAGGAAGCAATAGATTATTGAAACAATTTACTTAGTGTTGTGATGGACTTATCCGTAAGTTGAGACTGGATGACTTTCTAAAATTCAAGTGGGAGCCATGCATTTGGTTGCACAATGCCTGGGTCAGGTTCTGCTGCCCATATTATGCCAAGTGGCCTCTAGCCTTCAAACTGACTGATCCATGGTACTTGGGAGGAATGGGAAGATCTCAGAAAGTTGAAAGGTTTCTACACACATGCCCTAGAAACATGTGATTTGAATACCAGATATTCCAAATGTCTACATGTATGGGCTTCCTTGAGACATCCAAACATTTTACCACACTCACCAGAAAAAAAATAAGACCCTGAGCATACAGGAATAACAGAATCATAGAGTCATTTGGGTTGGAAAAGACTTATAAAATCATCTGGTCCAACCTTTAACCTACCACTGCCAATTCCAGCAATAAGCCATGTCACTAAACACCACCTCTACATGTATTTTGAAGACCTCTAGGGATGGTGACTCAACCACTTCCCTGGGCAGCCTTTTCCAATACTTCACAACCCTTTTAATGAGGATTTTTTTCCTAATATCCAACCCAAACCTCCCTTGGCTCAAATTGAGGCCATTCCCTCTTGTTCTATTCCTTGGTACTTGGGAGAAGAAACTGATCCCCATCTTGCTATAGCCTCCTTAAAGATAATTGTAGAGCGAATGTGCCAGTGCTGATGGACAGTTAGGTCTGAGCAACACACGAGCACCCATATGCTCCACTGGGGAGCAGCAGACACTGCTCGGAAGCCCCCAGTGCAGGTGGGTGGAGAACCCAAAGCCAGGTCAACACCACAGTGTGTGAGGCCAGCTTTGGACTTCTGGGTGCTTTCCAGCTGCACGATACTGATGCTCAGCCACCCAGCTCTGCCAGTTGAGGCGAGCAAGGTTGTGCCTTCACATCTCAGGTGAGTTTTCAGGCTTCTACTGCAGCTTTTTTACTGTGCTTTTCCTTGCTGTAGCCCAGAAGATGGTTTCTGGTCAGCCAAAGACCTCTCACTCTCACTCTTCATGTTTCTGTCCCAGTGCCTGCTGGCCAGCTGCAGAATGGCTTCAGGGTTAATATTCTTGAAATCACATGAAGCCCAGGCTGATAAAGAAGACAAAGATGGCAACCACAAACACTCAGGACTGGTGAGGTAAGCCTAAAGCTCTGTGCATGTGACTGAAGAAGCATTTGCTGTTTTAGTTCCTTTTATCATGTTTAGTGAAGTGTCCTTTTTTCTCTGGAATGCTGAGCCTCTTGGTTGGCACAGTTTGGGCTTTTGGCACATTTAAATATTTTTTTCCTCTGGAGTTAGGAAAATCTCTTTTTTTAGATGTGAAGTTTTTTCATGAAAAAAAAAAAAAAGAAAAAAAAAAAGAAAAAAAAGCCCAAATCTTAATAAAATCTGAAGGTGGCAGCAATGAAACAGCAGCGAGGCTGTGCCTACAGCTTTTAGGGCAGTTTTGCATTATGAAATAATGAGATCCCCAACCTATTACTAAGCTGAGTTTGCAAGGTCTCATAATGCAGCACAGTACTGGGCAAACCCTGCCTCTACTGGGGCTGTACAGCCATGCATTGGGAAGAGCAGTGCTAGCCCAGCAAGGCTGCCCACCAACACAAGCTGCCTGCAGAGCCCCAGCCTTAAGAGCATGTTTGCGTGTTGCTCTGCAAACAAGAGGAAGGGTGGTATTCAGGGGTGTGAGTATTTGCAGATTTTGCCCGTGGAAAGTTGATGCAAACAGAGCACGATGGTACTACTGTGGCTGTATCCTATATCCTTTATAATATCAGCAAGATGTATCATGCTGAAACTATAAATTGATTTGTGTGGGTTGGTCATCTGAGGACAATGTCCAGCCCAGCAGCAGACAGATTCACTGTACTTAGGTTCAGAGATATGAAGCGTCTTGATTTTTCAGAATGATAGGAGAGCTGTGTGAGGTCTGGAGAGGACCACCTTCTGTCCTGCAAGTCCTGTGGTTCCTTCCCTAGCTTCCCTTGCAGCCTGAGCTCAGCAAAGTTCACCCACCAATGCCAGTGACTACCAGTAGTGAAGCTGTGACAGAGGGTGATGAAGCGGCAGCTATCACCAGGAGTGACCAGCATGGGGTTAACCATGGGGTTAACCCACCCTGAGGAATGTGTTGTTAGGTTTCATCCTGAAAAAGGGCACAGAACAATTAAACATCCCAGCAAGGTGTGGCAGAGGATGAGGAATAGGAGGTTCTTCTGGAGACTGTTTGAAATTCCCTTCCAGATTGCCCAACAAAGTGCAGCCATGGCAGCAACAACAGCTATGATGGGGTCTTTGTGGGGGGAATACCCACCAGCTACACAGAAGGCACCCAAGGACTCTGGCTGTGGTGCTGGCGCCTGGCTTCCCCCAATTAGCTGCGTGATAGCTGGTGGGACAGGAGGCCGAGGGGGATGAGCAGGTCTTCCTGGACAGCACGGTGGGGGCTGATTAGGCAGGGACTGGCAGCGTGCTCCTGCTGCTGCTACTGCT
>NW_028180720.1:0-14785 GCF_964211825.1 Aythya ferina
GTTCTCCCACGTGCCTGGTGACAGGATGAGGGGGAATGGGCTTAAGTTGCGCCAGGGGAGTTTTAGGTTGGATGTTAGGAAGAACTTTACCGAAAGAGTTGTTAGACATTGGAACGGGCTGCCCAGGGAAGTGGTGGAGTCACCATCCCTGGCAGTCTTTAAAAGATGTTTAGATGTAGAGCTTAGGGATATGGTTTAGTGGGGACTGTTATTGTTAGGTCAAAGGTTGGACTTGATGATCTTGAGGTCTCTTCCAACCTAGAAATTCTGTGATTCTGTGATTGCTGCTGAAGCCTTTTTTTATACTACAGCTGTTGGTAAAATGCAGTGTTACCAGACTGGAATTCATGATTGGATTTCTCATACACTGAATACATTCACAAAATATTTTCATTGGTCTGCTGGCATTTAAAAATTCCTTAAAAAGCTCATATTGCCTAAGCACCTTTGAATTGTAGCTTCTGTCAGTAAATTCTCAGTTCTGATCTTTCTTTGTAATTTTTATAGTTCCGTCACTTCCCCCTTCCTTCCTTTATTTATTTATTTATATTATGACCACTGCAGAAGTTTATGAGGGAAGCATCTACTTCACATGTTATATCCCATGTCATGGGAGCCAAACTCCACATATTCTCAGAGAAAGTCTTTGCTATTTCAATATATTATTTAGCCTTTACCTCTTTGCACATAAAATTATCCAGTAACTGCCTGCAACTTTAAAGCATGGAAATTAAGTGGATGCTAAGTATATATGAAAAACACAATGTGAAATAAATAGATAAATAAACCTATACAAGTACCATATATTTTCTCTTTCAAAGAGAACATATATTTTCTGTATATTTTCTCTTTCTTCTGTTTCTGGTTACCATGCATAAAGCATTAAGAAATCCCAAGGAAAAACATTCATTTCATTTCTATAAAAATTCCTTTGTTAAGTCCAAAGGGTTAGTGCAATATGTGTTAGTGCAATTATTTGTATGTACAAAAAATTCATTTATTCTTACATATATTTAAAAATGTAGTAGAACTATTTGATACAGAAACTTTAGAAAATTTGAGTTTATACCGAAATAGACACTTTTTTCACACTAAAAAATAAAAATAAATATAAAATCCTTAAAGGAGACACTAAACACACTTTTCAGAGAATGAGCTCTTCACAAAGTTTTTGGCTAAAGCTATGATATTCCAGTCATGTTTCTGGCTATATCATTTCCTTGTCTGTAGCCTGCCAGCTTAAAGAAACACTTCAAGCTACTTGAAAATATCATCATGTTTTTATCCAATTAATCTTCCAGATCCTTTCAAAAATTCCAATCTCCCTTTCTTGACTTTTCTACTGTATTATAAATTCAGAATAGTTTTGGTGAATAAAAGGTTATACTTCACTGCAAAAAATGATGTAAGGAAGTGGACCATTAATCTGGCACAAGTCTTCTAATATACATATAAATAAATTTAACAGGAAAACATTAGTTTTTCAAAACTACACCATTTCTGGTAAACACAGATCTCTCTGTACAACTTTTTTCAAAAAGTTTTTTTTATTAGTAATGTTTTGATTCCAGGACAAAATACACGATCAGATGAAAATAAAAGTTCAAATCTTTCCTCTCTTCTTCAGCCAACCTACTGGTTATAACACTACACAGGCAGTGCTAAATCAGAGTCTAAATCTTTCCTTGATTCAGACATAGACTGGAACTGTAACATCTAATTCCCATTGTGAATGCCTAAAAAACTAAGAAACTGAATCACTCTCTTGCTCCACTCCAACAAATATGCAATTATTTATACAGAGTGAACAGATTCAGCTGAGAGAATGACATCATTACTACATGCATTTGAAACACATAGGACATTGAATTGAAACTGGTAATTGGAAATTTTTGATAGTTCCTTCTTATGTTACAGCTGAGAGAAAAAAAAAAAAAAGTTCATGATTAATTTTTTAACTAATAAGATGCTGTCACAAATCATTATTAGTAAAAGTAAGTTATGTTTTTATTTCTTGTGTGTGTAATATTACCAGCCAGACATTTTAGATTTATCCTCATAGCAGTTTAAATATACGAAGTGTTAGGATCTTATATAAAAACTCAAATATATGAGACAGAGATCTGATTAATTTTAGACATATCGATTAGTCTAGACAAAGAATAAAAACTTACTGTGATGTCTAGATTGTAACAGATTAAAAACACCTGTATACTAAACCTGTGTACTAAAGAGCAAAGTAACATTCTCTGGGAAAACAATGAATTGTTGTCACTGGATCCTCCTTATTTTAAAGAACATCCAGGAGTAAAGTCAGTTCCAAGACATAATCTGGTATGAGTTCCAGTGCATATACTTGCTACATGAATCTCATACAAAAGAAAACTACATCACCATGTAAAATTATGAGTAAAGACATTTATTATATCTAACATAGTAATGAAAGTGATAATGAAAGCAAAGCTGGAAAAATAGAAAATATCAATATATTTTTTTGAGGGGTTGCAAATTTAATTTACTTGGTCATGGCACCAAACCTGCCAGAGTTCAAGAACTATTTAGACAATGATCTCAGACATATGGTTTAATTTTTAGATAGTCATAGGTAGAACCAGGAGCTGGACTCAATAACTCTTGTGAGTCCCTTCCAACTCAAGACATTCTGTGATTCTATGATCATTTCTTTCTTTGATTTCTTTGAAGTCCTAAAGAACATTATGAAAGGATGTCACATAAGTGGCATAAGTGTCACATAGGATTTAAAGGCAATCTTGAAATGTGTGATTAAACTACTACTACTAAAGTATATAGGACTCTATATTACTTGCCCAGAGTTATCGTAACAGTAATATAGACAGTGCATTTGTTACTTAAGTTAAAGGAGTTTTGTTTTGTTTTGTTTTCTGTTTATAAATTAATTTGGATCTTTCACTGAACAAGACTAGGATCTGTTCCCTCTAATGCCAAAGAAGGCTCTTTCTACTGATGTCATGTTTGTGTCTACATAGGGAAAACAAGGTTGATCTTTACTCCTGTTAATATGCAATGTTAATACTCCTGTTAATGGCAATATTTACAACAGTTTAACAAGAAAGGAGCTAAAAGAGGACCTAAGCCTTCATTGTGTTACCTTCCCTCAGCTCCTGCTGTCTACAGAAAAAACTTGAATTTCCATGAATCTCACAAGATTCATTCTTATTCTAACAAGGTAAAAATTGTTTATTTGTGAGCTAGCAATACATTCAGCAGGCTCTTACTGAGCATCCCCACCTTGGAACAGACACAAAAACCTATAGTTGAAGTAGATGTGGTTGGGTGTCTACCAGCCAGGTGTACTAATCATTGAGATAAAGATATTCATTAAAATGAATACTTAATAAATAAATGAATTAAAATGAATCCTAACAAAGGACTTTTAAAATCCAGTTACAGTTCTCACTGTAAGATGACTCCTGTGCAGATGTCACTCTTCTGCCCATACTAGCTGACAAAAGTAAATTAATCCTTTTCTAGTCAGCTGTCTCTCTGACACCATAAACAAAAAAGGGTGCTTACAGATTCTGCAAATGAGCAAGACAAGACAGATGTATGTTTCAAAAAAAAAAAGAAAAAAAAAAAAAAAAAAAAAAGAAAAAGATTCTTAGTATCCCCAGGATAAAATATATAATAGTAATATATATATAAAGTATAAAAAATATAAAATATATAATATATGTATAAATATATAAAGCATAAAATAGTTGCAATACAAACAGCTCCAACCACCTTGAGGTAATGAGGTACGCATTGGTCTCCAAGCGCTGACACTGAGAAATTGCAATTATTATTAAGTTGGACTTGGCTATATTTCATTACACAGATATTTATTTTTCTCTTCTGAAGTGCAATATATAGCTGTCACCCTAAACTCAGAACACACCAAAGTTTTTAAAGAACTTGAGCACATTACTGAAGTCACATTGCAACAACTCTAATAAATTGCACCTGTGGACTCCTCTCTGGTTTATTTATATATCCTATCACAGGTTATTAACAGAAAATAACCCACTGAGATACAACATTCTTGTTTACAGTGAGATTCTGGTAGTGACAGCGGGAATATAAAGCGTAAAATCAACAGGGAACATAGAACTAATAAAAAGACATGGGTCTATAAAGCAGGAAAAAAAAAAACCACACACACAAAACAAAACAAAACAAAACACAAAGCCAACTGTGAAGGCAAAAATGAAATAAAATAAACTTCCATCGTAAAACAATCAAAATCTACAGTATATTTATAGATACCACGGAGAACAAATACACACTGAGTTTATATATTTATGGGTGCCTGACTAGAAGTCAGTAAATCTGTGATCTATTCAGAATCAAAACTTAATCAGCAAACAGAAAGTCATATATATATATATAATAATAAAAAAAAGACCCAGTGAGCCAGTGAGAAAACTCTTGTGTCAAAGAAAGAGAGAGAGAGAGAGAGGGAGAGAGAAAGAGAGAGGGAGAGGGAGAGGGAGAGGGAGAGAGAGAGAGAGAGAGAAAGAGAAGGAAGGGAGGAAGGAAGGAAGGAAGGAAGGAAGGAAGGAAGAAAAGGAAACCAAGAAGCTTTTGAAACTCTTTGGAGTTGTTATTCCCCTTAGAATGGTTTTCAGATGAACATCTGACATCTCTACAGCTATTTTGATACATTATTTGGATAGATACCATAAATATATTAAACATTCTGTTACTCGTCATCGGAAGTCCTCTTTGTGATACCAAGAGAAAAAATTACCTCAGAAAATAATTAGAATGTGGATACAGTGATTTTTTTATACATCATACTGTATTCTACAGAATTTATTCTGTAAAGCTCCTTGTTGTTCCACCACGCTCCACATCACACTTGATATTATGCTTCTCTATACCTGCATTCAGTATCACCTTGGTTTCTAAGGGACAGAAGGATATGTAAAGGAGAAAAGAAATTTTTTAATTAAAACAAGAGGTAGGGAATGTCTTTTGTTACTCTTCAGTGTCTGTAGAAAACAAAAATGCTATTTTTTTTTTAGAAAATTTAACAAATTATAATGTACCATCATTCACTGGAACAGGCTGCCCAGGGAAGTGGTGGAGTCACCATCCCTGGAAGTCTTCAAAAGACGTTTAGATGTAGAGCTTAGGGAAATGGTTTAGTGGGGACTGTTAGCGTTAGGTCAGAGGTTGGACTCGATGATCTTGAGGTCATTAGTGTATTAGTATTTTTAGTTTTATTTGATTCCTTTCCACTCTACCAAATACCATCCTGTCTTCAACAAATCTAGGATATGAACTTCTTTGATTGAAAACAGTTATCATTTTTGTTTGCCTCAGGAAAGTGCTAAAAAGTAGAGTAACCTGCACATCACAGAATCACAGAATCACAGAATTTCTAGGTTGGAAGAGACCTCAAGATCATCGAGTCCAACCTCTGACCTAACGCTAGCAGTCCCCACTAAACTATATCCCTAAGCTCTACATCTAAACGTCTTTTGAAGACTTCCAGGGATAATGCACTTTGTTTCACTTCATCCAATATATATTGTTCTGAATTTAAAATTAAGTAATTATCAGTCATAATTTTTAGAAAAAGTATCTTTTTTTTTTTTTTTTTTCTTAAGCAGTGACATGCAAATTAACTGCCAAATCAGAAATGGCCACCTAATCTACAGTATAATGTTATTAATATTTATAGTGGGTAATTTTGCTTAGCTCATATGTATCTGGTGCATTTAAAAGAAAGAAAAGAAAGAGAGGAAAGAAGGAAGGAAGAAGGAAGGAAGGAAGGAAGGAAGGAAGGAAGGAAGGAAGGAAGGAAGGAAGGAAGGAAGGAAGGAAGGAAGGAAGGAGGGAGGGAGGGAGGGAGGGAGGGAGGGAGGGAGGGAGGGAGGAAGGAAGGAAGAAGGAAGGAAGGAAGGAAGGAAGGAAGGAAGGAAGGAAGGAAGGAAGGAAGGAAGGAAGGAAGAAGAAAGAAAGAGGAGGAAGGAGAGAAAGAGAGAGAAAGAGAGAAAGAGAGAAAGAGAGAAAGAGAGAAAGAGAGAAAGAGAGAAAGAGAGAAAGAGAGAAAGAGAGAAAGAAAGAAAGAAAGAAAGAAAGAAAGAAAGAAAGAAAGAAAGAAAGAAAGAAAGAAAGAAAGAAAGGTCCCTGGAGACACAACATCTCATTTTCAATTCAGTTGGCAAGAACACTAATTATGTTATCACATATTCAGCAGTATTCAGCAAAGTTATTTATTCATTCATCCTTTAAGACTCAGGATGTCTGGCAGGTCAATACCAATAAGCACTACCTTGAGAATCTCAGATGATGATAAGTATGGTATACAAACAAAATGAGATATATAGCTGTTTGAAAAAGGAAAAAAAAAAAAATTCACAAAGAAACTAAACATTTGAGATTAGCCTCCTTGCTTGATTGAAGATGTTTACTTGATTGAAAATATTTCCATGAACAAACCAAAAAAAAAAAAAAAAAAAAAAAAAAAGCTTTAATGGACATAAAAGACAAAAGAGAGAAGAAAGAAGAGAATATATAATGGTTGGTCTGCAAATCACAGAGAGTGAGATTATAAAGGACACAATGGAGCCAAAAGTCAACATGTCAAACAAGAAGCTATATGATTTGATACTTTGTCGTGTGTGCTGTGCTCACCTTCACTGATTGTGAAGCAAACCAATGAAATTCCAGAACAGTCTTCTTTTCCATTTTTTTTTTTTAACAATATTTGGCATTAAATTAGAGCTTCTGTCTCTCACAGCATTGAAAGAGAAATTGGGAAAATAAGGAGGAAAAACAGAAAAGGTGAGACCTGTACTAACATTTTATTGTCTGTTCTGAGGAATGGGAGCTTCACCAATGTGCTGTTTAAACAAGACAGGAATAAATTAAAACTCCAAGTATAAGTTTAAACAGCAATCATACAAGTGACAGTGTTATAGAAAACATCTGATCTCAATTCAGGGAGAGAGAGATACTCGTACTTGGATACAAGTAAGACAGCAGAGTTCTTATATGAAGTCTTTATTAGGATTCTCAACATGATCTTTTATAACACAGAATGAGATGAGCAAGGGAAATCAGAAGAGAGTAGACTGAAAAAGAGATAAATAGAAAGGACTTTAAGGACTTTTGGCAGGAGTGAGAAACTACAACACATAAAACATATTTTAAAAGGGTGGGGGGAGGGGGGCAGGGATAGGGGAGGACCAAAGCTACAGATGAAACAGGAATAAGTTTGGATGAAGGATGAGCAGGGTAGGAAACTTGGGATTGTTTCAGAGCCGTAGGGCCAGTTTAGGAAAAAAACAGATATGGAACAATGAGGGGAGAGAAGACCTCATTAAAAGGGAGGGGAAAACAGTGGTTAGACAGAAGTGATTTTGGATTTGAAGTCTGGGTCACTGGCCTTGGGTGGGCAGGGAGGCCAGAATATATATGTGAACTAGAGAAAATGTGGTCATCTGTTTCTGAGAAACTATAGATGATAGATGCCTATCTTTAGTATGGACAGAAAAAATAAATTATAAGAGAAAATTAAATCACATAAGGAACATGGAAGAGGAATTGGACCCAACTGGAAAAAGACTGGCAAGAAGCATTTTGTGGGTACAAATGAAAAGTAAAACTGGAAGTAGCAAGTAAGTCACAGGGAAACATGAACTTGGGAGAACTAGGGCCCACTAGGGAAAGAAAACTGAGTGTGTTGAGAAGCTATTGAACTTCTCAGAAATGCTCCAGAGAAAACTCCATAGAAGCTATATTCTAGGGCCTGGAATTTAAGATGCATCTGAAACAACCAGATGGGATAAAGGCTGAGAATGCACATCATTCACTTGATGCCAGAAAAAAACTTGGAAGATCCATTGACTCCTAGTTTGGATAAGAGTTGGAACTCATAATTTCCTTTAACCACTTACTGTCTCAAGAGGCCAATGATCTGTTGGGAGGAAGTGATGAGTTATCATGTTGATAACCTACAACTATGATGCTCTGTGGCAATGATTCTACCTTTCCCCCTTGTTTTCAAATGAAAACACAATTGTTGCACACTAATACATTTAAATGTTAAGATTAAAAGAAAACTGAGGTGGCTTGAGGTTTTAGTACATGGAGTTAGAAGACCATTGATGTAATATTTGCTGTATACACACACAACTTATAACACTCTTTAGCTTTCAGTTGTCATCTTGCATTTATTTTGATTTCAGGAAGTAGATCTTCAGCTGATGTTAACAGTAACAGTTCTATTCATTTTAACAGTTCTTCATGATTCATTGTGTGAAGCTGAAGGACAAGGTATTTGAACAGACCTGTTTTTTTTCTCTTTTCTTTTCCAAATTCCTCTGCAAGTTTGCCAGTACCTATTACACTCCTCAGACCATCTTAGGTTATTCTGCTGACTCAGCTATTCAGACTAAAGGAATAAGCCTTTTTTTCCACTGATTCTGTCAGAAAAATTACTTTTTAAAAAAGTCTCCATTTTTAAGGAATAAGCCTTATTCCTTAAAAACGCTTATTCCTTATTAAAGCTTATTCCTTATTAAAGCTTATTAAAGGCTTATTCCTTAAAAACTGAGACTTTTTTAAAAAGTAATTTTTCTGACAGGATCAGTGGAAGTATTTCGAACCAGAGTTAGAACCCACTCTTCATGAAATTCAATATAAGATTTCCTACTCACCTTTAAGGATGTATAATTTTGGACCATTGTATTCATACTTTTTAATGTTGTAAAGGACAAAAGTAAGGCAACCATGGCAGATCAGGGTATCTGCTGAGGGATTTCTTAATTGCATACAAGACTATTTCTTGAACTATTAGTTATTTTTAGAAAATTATAAAAACTTGATATTGACCTAGAATGACTGGAAAAAAAGAAGTCACATATTTTCAACAATATTTTCCTTCTGATTTTCACTGACAGTAGGATACCATTTCCCACCTAATGAAGGCTGACCTCAGCCTCTTTTTTTTTTAAGTTATGTGAACTTGAATTTAGCTATATAAAATTTAATATATACAAATTACTGTATTTTTTCTTTGATTTTGTTTGTTTGTTTTTATATTCATGGTAATTTTTATTGTTTTTATTTTAGTAATGGAGGTATTCTAGAGGCTTAGAAACTGCAGGACCAGGAGTCTGTACCTGGATATTATTTTGATTCAATTGATCTATACAGTATCTCTGCAATAGTCCAGACCATTGGATGGAATACAGATACATTTTCCAATGTTTTAGCAATAGGTTCAGACTTTTCACTCTACTCCACCTTCTCTTTCAGCATCCTTCAATGTGGCTATAACTTAATGTTTCTTTCCTTATTATCTTAACAACTTAATCTCTCAGTGCTAGTTCTGTCTAACTTGGCTAACAATAACTTAGGATCTTTAAGTAATCTTCTTAGTATCCATTAAATCTTATCATTTAGCTTATCAGCAATGCAATAAAAGCTAAATTCTCTAAGTAGAAAGGAGTTCTTTTTTCAAACAGACCCCCATGCAGATACTGTGTCTTCATAATCGGTTGCTGAAAAGTCAGTGAACCAAAGCTTAAAACAAGTCCTGTATTTTCCCTTGTTGTACATTACTAATAATAATATTCTCAACAGAGCTGAGCAAATAGCTCCCTGTATTTAAGGTATCAGTGGAGTGAGCTAGTGTCAATGCAATTGTATCAGAGTCAAATTCATGGAATACTTCTACAGTATGCTAAAGTATTATGTTAAGTGTAGTAAAGTTCTACTGAGGCTCTTTCACAGAAACCTGCAGAATGAAGTGCCCTGCAAAGTAAAAGTGAGGTAGCATGCGAGATAGTCTTCCTTCAAGTGTGGAACTTATCTCATGTGATTTGTATTGCAAACAAGGTCTTCTCACCTCTGTGCTATGCTTCACTGCACCCCATACCACACCATTTCTGTCCTTCAGTGTCTACATTAGTCATTAGCTCTTATTTTTCCAAGTTATCGTCTATGTAATTGAAGAATGACAAGAGATGGTGCAACAGAGACTGTGGTATCAAATAGCCACACCATTAGCTAGAGAGCATAATCAACTGCAGCGGCCTGTTCATCTCATCAGTCATACTCTCCTGAATGGTGTAAATCTCATTCTTAGCTGAAACCATGGCATAGGGCCTAAATAGAAACATGACAGCCACATAAATAGCCAAGACAGTCTTGACTACACTGGGAGTTTGACACTGATGCTCCTGATAAGCTGACTGTGTCCCCATCATCTCACAACAGTTCTGAAATTACATCACAGACACCTATGTGGGATTCCTACTGGGGTTCCATGACTTCTAAAGCTGAAATTCACCTTCATGGTCTTTTACAATGACTCAGCACAGGATCTGAAATGGCAAGAATCTCATTGCCAGGCTGTCATTTCAGCCTATGATGTGTACCGCTCTGTCAGACTCACACGTTGTAATGCAGCCATTTGCCATTACTGAGTCTACTGAATGTGACATTGTCAAGTAAGCACTGTGGGACTTTAATACATTCCTATCCACTTCTGGTTATCTGTGTGTCAGCGTCTCCTGACAATGCTTTCAAAAGTGAATTGATGATAGTATGAACAAAACTGTCAAAATCTGGATGGCCTTCTGTGCACTACCCCTGCACTGACAGCTGGACAACATTCCAAGCAAAGCAGCCACTAAATGACCACTCGGGGTTCTAGGGTTCATCATTCACTGCCTCTGTGGGTGAATGCAGAATGTTATTTCCTCATCTATAGCTTTATATACTTCATCTAGACAGTGCCACTGTGAAAGTTTCTGCCACTGTCCAATTGTAGTTCCTAAACTCTTCTTTCCACCCTCCTTTCTCTTTCATCTTCCCTACTCTCCTGAAGCAGAGTCTGCAGCCTGTTCCAATGTCAACATAACATCTTTGTTTCATAGTCCAGGCCATTTTTCTGTATCCATTACATAATTAAATCTTCCTATAGAGCTCTTTTTCCACCAAGAAAAAAACAGGGATACAAATTTTTCACAATCGAGGTTGTTTTTACTCTTCTACCACTTACATAGAGAGCATAATCAATATATAACCGTGCAATGAGACTTTATACCATTTCACTATTTGTATATGTGTCAAAGAAAAACCACAAAGAAACAAAAGGGATCTATTACAGAAAAGATACATATTTCAGCTTCACTTCATATATAAACCTCTCATCTATTCCCATGCTGCAGCCATAGTTCTTTGAGCACATAAAACCAAGGATAAGCTACGAGTTTTTCGCTTCAGTGTTATTTTCTCTGGTGTTCTAGCCTGGAAACCGTTCTTTAGGGGTTCAATAAACCTGATGTAGACAACAAAATTCTCTTTCCTCAAGTGACACTTATGTCTCCATTTGCCAATGGGAAAGTTTTAGAGTTAAGGAACTTCCCAAAGAATATTAAATCTAGAGATCAGAAATGTTTTTTTTTGTTTCTTTGTTTGTTTGTTTAAAAAAGAAAAAAAAAATTATAAAAGCCTCAGAACAGCAACAAAAACTTCAACTGACAAGAGTTAGCAACTTTATAATTCTTATATAAATTGTGATTACAGAGCACACCTTAAGAACAAGTACAAAACATGTACAATTTCAATACTGTCTGGCTCACACACAAACAAACAAAAATCAGAGAGAACATTTACATGTACAAAACTTGTCATTTCTATCTCTTGCCTTTCGTGTAGTCACTTCACAGCTACAGAATATTTTCATACAAACCGCACTTGATTAATGGGGCCAGCTCACATTAGTCACAGTTCTTTCAAGAAAAACTTTGATACAGGCCATCTGTCCAAGTCTAGTCAGACTATATGCATATGCAGGTTGAAACATTAGGCAAAGTGTCCAGAGAGAGATAAAGAGCATAAAAGCAGGTTGTGTTCTGACAGTTCCTCTAGTCTTCTAAAAGGAGATTTGACATATTTGACAATATAAGCAAAATCAGGATGACTTGTCCTCCACTGTTTTCCAGAGAAACCTGAAATAAAGATGCTGGAATTTTCTTCCACATATTAAATAAAATGGACCCATTATCACTATTTTTTAAGTCCACTATTAAAGGCATACAGTTGTGCTAAAAAAGACTGGAAATTTCCAGCTTTATGTCTTTTACTTTCTTTCAGCCTAATGAAAGCAAAGAAGACTGTGAACTGCTGCATGCTGTTTAGTAACAACCTTCGTGCATTCCTTTCACATGCCTCCTATATAGGCTAGTCTGGAAGACAGGTCTCTTTTCAACCCTCTTCCTTATTATATTGTGGAAGTTGTTCTCCCTAGGTAAGGCTCTTTTATTTTTTGCAGTATTGCTGCAGACATTATGGTCTCTGAGTCAGGTATTTGTTGCTTGTCACAAGGTGTCTATAGCTCACTTTGTGATAATTGTGGTAAAACATCTTCTTTTATCTCTTCCTCTCCTTTATGGACAGAGAGGAGGGCAAACATTCTTCCTACAGGTAAAGATCCAGATGGCAGTCTCCATGCTGGTGTGGACCCAATGCCAATTTGTCTGTTTTCTTATATCAAGAAGCCTGCTTCTTGTTCTTGTTCTGCTGCCGACTTTTAGAAATGCCATGCCATTCATGGCAGCTTGGAGGGAAAAGACAGAGAACTTTTATTTGGATTAGATTCTGGGATTTTCTGTGATGAACATTCTGTAAGGGAAACTTCCAAAACTCCATACACAGAATCAACAGTGCATGGCTAGATGTCCAGGAGGGTGGTCAACAAGCCAGACACAGCTAAGTTTTCAGCCTTTGTTGTATAACAGGTGGAATGTCCCCAGTGATACCAATGACACCCTCACAGCTAAACAATGCAAAAATTGACCAGACAATTTGGCTTTAATAGTACTTACTTACCAAGTATAAATGTAGATGGTAAACGCATATAGGATTTTCCCCTTTCAGTCCCCAAGCGTTCTGCTAGCAACTAATAACTTTTCAGTTGGAAACAACCTGAGTATTCTTATCAAAACATTTTCTGTATTCAGGGCATTTATGAATAATGTGTTGAGAAAGCTCAGTTTTGAAATGCAGCTATATAGGTTATGTACCTATTTACATATAGGTGCATATACATAAAGGCCATAGAGAAGGCTTCTCTTCTGTCTTAAACATTAGATCTTAAAATCAGGCTCAAAATCTACTTTTTGTGAACATATCCTGATGAATACAATACTTCAGGAAGCAAACATAAATAATATGAATGCACTTTCCAGATTTTCAAGTAAATTGTGATGATTACTCCCGTATGTAACTGTTTCTACATTACATGATCATGATTTGCCATGGAAATCCTTCATTTCCCCACTGCCTTCTGGCTGCTAGTGTGCAATGAAATTAACTAGCTGCTCCGTCATTGTTCTTGATTTTTGTTTTCCTTTTTTAAATAAAACCCAACACTTTAAATTTTCTTTAGGATCCATTTGTTATATGGGGCAGCTGGTGGAACAAGGAAAGGACTTGTTTGGAGGGTAACAGTGACTTAGAAGTGGGCTGAGGGATTATGCAATAACATGTGATTTCCCAATGTTTTTGAATATTATCTCATGGAAAGCACATAACAATAATCAAATTTGAATGGGGAAAGAAAAGAAAAAAAAAAAGTAGCACGGGTAGACAGGACTTAGAGAATCAACAAGATCTATAAAGATTACAAACCTTTTAAACAAATGGTGGGCATACCTTGTCAGCTGTATAAATACCTTCACTTTTTCTGGTTGTTTCTTCCACACGTAAGTCAAATATTGGTTTATATACCTTGCATCTCAGATAAATTAGGAATCATATATTATTTCTTTTTTCCTCAGGTATCTACACTCCTTTGTTTGAGGAGGACCACAAAGGATAAAACTATTGAATTTGACACAACTGGTTAGTGTGAGATAATTATACATGTATACTTCTACTATACAATGGTCTACTATCCAGTACACCATCTCAGAAACAAAAGTAAAATTTTAACCTCTCCATTGGTTTCAAAAGCATGGAAATGTTTTCTGGCCAAGAATACAGGGAGGTCAGTGCAGACACCTGTTCTTATTCTATGGCAGAAAGAATGCTAAATACAATCACTGCTGCTAAAACAAACTGTAGTCCACTGTGCTCATATTTCCCCACACAAGGAACAGCTATAGCCTTGATCTTCCTCTTCCCTCCTGCATACCTCCTATATCTTGCATGCACATGTACACTCATTTATCAGTCCTAATCCCCATCTTGGTGAATATCCTGAATACACCTAACAGCTGTTTTCCCAAAGCTTACAGTGTAAACCTACAGTGTATTCAGATAAGAATGGGTTGGTTCAGAGAGTTCAGGTACTTTCATAAATTCCATATAAAGCTATAAATCATAGTTCTTTGTGTCAGTCACAGTATGCTTTGCCTTATAAAGATATCCCATACAACAAAACAATGTTTAATATTCTACAATAGAAATGCACTTATGATTTGCATTTATTAAGTGCTATTATTTGGTCACCTCACTTCTGGCTTTTGGCAGAAACATCAATGACATCATCATATTTCAGGCACCAGCACCAGAACTTCACTGATCTCCAACACTTCTGAGTTTTAGAATTGTCCTTTATGTCTCATGCCGTCAATGAAGTTTAGAACCACCTTCAGGTTCTAAGTCATTTTTTACTTTATATTTGACTGATAAGACCAACCGGCCAAGGTTGACACACCATAATTACACATTCAAAAGGCCATGCAGACTTTAGCCAAATAATCAAAGTAAATTTTATTTCTCAGAGAGATCCAGA
>NW_028180719.1:0-14615 GCF_964211825.1 Aythya ferina
TCCCTTTCTCAAATACTTCTGCTGTGTTGCCCCATGTGATGGGGCATCAGTATGTTGGAAGTGTTCAGGAGCTTCCCTGTGTTCCAGGGCAGTCTGGATCAGCCCATGGCAAAAGTAGCCCTGGGGCAGTTGATTCCAGGTGGGCAGGACACCCCTCCATGTGAAAGCTAAGTGTGGCCTTCGTACTGCCACCAAAGGGATGGAGAAAAATGCATTAGCAATATTAATTGTGGCATAGCACTTGGCTGCCTTTGACTCCAGTTCGTACTGAATGAAGTTCTAGCATGCCTGGCACAGCATCACTCAGTGGTGGTGGGACTTCATTCAAGCCACAGAAGTGCACCGTTCTCTTCCACTCACCATTAGAATTTTGCACTGTCCATATGGGACTATTAAAGAGTGAGAGAGTATTGCTGATCACTCCGTGGCTCTCCAGCTCATAGATGGGACTCAGGGAGTCTCTGTTAGTGCAATATTGCCTCAGGTGCACTGTTGTGGTAGCGATTGGCACCTGCTGCTCATTGGCCATCAGCACCTCCACTGCAGAAGGGTCCTGTGAAAGAGTGGGCAAGGTAGACAACTGTTTCCTGTCCTCTGTCTCCAAGACAGCTATGCCATAAGCCCACCAATACCCTTGTGGACCTTTGAAGTACCTGCTCCTGAAGTAGTCTACGCCAAGGTTACACAGAGCCTCCAGGCCAGTCCCAATGCGTTGCATTTTCCACTCCCCCATTAGACTCACTTCAGCCTCCAATACAGTTAAGTCTTGTGTTTGATGTGCCAGGCCAATAATCCTCAAAGTCCAATATACCTGATTGTCCTCTCCCTCCCCCAGGGTGAAAGCTGTGCCCCTCGAGTCCTGCTCATAGTATTCTTTACTCTGTTTGGAGGGTTGACCACTAGAAATTGGAGCAGCAAGTGTCTCAGAAGAACCACTTTTTGACAATGTTTTTCCTTGTGCTTCATGTATCCGTGCCTGTAAGGTGGAGGTCAATTTTTGCATCGCATTTTCTCATGGCCTCTCCATGGTCACACAGTCAAAAGCACAGGATAGAAACTGGTATGTACCCACTATGTTACCTTTCTTGAGCAGAGGGATGCTTACATCTGATAGCTGAGCTATTGGTTCGTGCAGGTGGGGAGGAAGCCATATTCTCTTGGAGCTGTTGGACCTCTTGGGAAAGTTTCTTTCTGGATGAGACACAGGCCCATAGGGAAGAAGAGAGACTTTCTTTGTAATGCCATAGTTGGCTAGCCAATTCATCCACCATGGGTTCCTCTTGGTCTTTCCTGGTCATCACTGCCAATGGGTTGGCATATGATGATGGTGTGTTCTGTACAAACTCCTGCCACATGGGTCATGTGCACTTGACTTCATCTGGATCTTTGGATAGCTGTTTGTTATCTAGGTTTCTACAGATCGCCTTCAGCATGTCTAATTTCCTCAGGAATGGATACCCCTCTGCATGGTGGTCCACTTTCCTGGTTGACGTACAAGATCTTTCAAGGGAGACCTTTCCTTCAGGCATGATGGGAGTAAGTTCCTTGTGCCCTTTTCCAATGGCTTTGTCCATCAGCCCTTCCCTAGAGGGAGATTCTGGCTGCTTGGCTTCCCTGCTCTCCAATTCCAGGCTATTGGCCCTGTTCTCCCCCCACTGGAGCAGCCAGATGACAATGTGCTCACCAAGATGATTGCTGAAATCTTTTCCCATACCTCGTAGCTTACCCTGGGACAGGGACCATTTGGTTTCTGATGCTTATATGATTTCTTCTGCTTTGACCTCCTGCTTCCAAGATGGCCCAACTTTGGAGAAACCTGCCTCATCTTCTTTTTCCTCCTTTCTTGTCTGGGTAGGAGTTTCCTTCCTTTCTAAAGAAAAACTGAGTTTTTCACACCCACTGTTTTCTCTTGCAGGTAGAGGCAACCGATACTGGCTTAGGTTGGTTCTCTGGCCCAGTGATGTGGCCCATTGCAGGGGCTGGAGTGGCTGTAGGGACCATCACAGGAGTTGTTCTGGCTGCGGGGCCTTTTGGATGAGTTGGAGTGGCTGCAAGGCCTATTGCAGGTTTGGGAGTGGTTATAGGGCCTATTATAGGGATGTGTTTAACCATTAAGCCCTGTAGGGCCTGTAGCAGGGTTTGGAGTGGCTTTGGACAGGCTCTGGGCCTGTCAAAGGGGCTGGAGTGTGCCCGCAGGAAAAGTCATAGTGGTTTGAGAGGCGTGGACTGTAGCTTCATAAGCATACCTTAACCACCAGCATATTGCAGTGATTTGTGTCTCTTTGAAATTGCTGGGATGATGACACAAATTTCTAAGCATTTCACAAGTTTTTTTAGGATTCTGCACTTGCTCAGAGGTGAAATTCCAAAGCACTGGACATGCCCACTACACTAGACGTCTGCCCAGATCCTCGAACTCTCCCTGCCACTCCTAACTTTCCTGCCTCTGGACAGATCTCTGGATGGCATGTTTAAGTAATTGTTTAAACTTAAACAAAAACTGAATGGTATTCAGGAGACCTAAAAATAGGAACATGCTGGTTTGACCATCCCAAGGATATTCAAAGCTTTGAAGAGCTATTGTAATTAGCCTGGAAGAGAAGCATGAGGTGAAGGAGAAAGGGAGAGTGAAGAAGTGGGGAAAAGCATCCCCCACCACCCTGCATAGATTTACTCCCTGAGGAGAAAAGACAAAGACTGTAATTCTTAATAGTTTCCAAGAGATGAAGAGATGGTTCCTGAGGTATTGAGGGGGCAATAATTTGATCCTATCAGAAGTCAATGTTATCCAATACAGAAAAACAGTAACCTTAAACCAGCCCCCAGAACTGACAAACAGCATGACATGGAAGTTACTAATGTGCTATACAACACAGTTCTGAAAGGAAGCACAACAGACCCCAGATCAGAAAGATCAATATTGTGATCAGCAACTGTTAAACTGATCTAATGCTTATAATAATTTATTTTTAAAATGCTCTGGTCAGATCTGTCATCTCAACCTTTGTGCTCCACGCTAGGCACCAAGAAGACTTGCTGTGGTTTGACCCTGCAGGCAGCTCAGCACTACAAAACTATTCACCCAATGGGTTGGAGGAGAGAACTCAGAGGAAAAAAAAAAAAAAAAAAAAAAAAAAAAGTAAAAGTTCATGGGTTGAGATAAAGGCAATTTAATAGAACGCAAAAGGAATTATTATTATTACTATTATTATTGACACCAATCGACTAAGGTCATGACATTTTTGTGTGTGTATCAAAAGACAGGAAAGGTGGTGGTGATTAATCAGAAAGTGACAGAGCTGAGCATGACATAGATTGTATGGAATAAGTGCTGGACATTATCTTAGTTTTGTCTGAGATAGAGTTAATTTTTCTTCCTAGTAGCTGGTATGGTGCTGTGTTTCATATTTACAGAATCACAGAATAGTTCAGGTAGGAAAAGACCTTACAGATCACATAATTCCAACTCACCTCCCATGGGCAGGGAAACCTTCCACTAGATCAGGTTGATGAAAGCCCCATCCAAACTGGCCTTGAATGCATTAAGGGATGGGGCACAGATCTAATAGATCCGTGTCCTTCTTACACATGGAGCCCCAGAGCTGAATGCAATCCTTGAGGTGTGGCCTCACCACGGCCAAATACAGAAGGACAATCACTTCCCTACGTCTGTTGACCACAGTATCCTTGGTACAAGGCAGGCCTTCTTGGCCAACTTAGCACACTGATGGCTCATATTCAGCCGACTATCCACCAATATCCCCAGGTCCTTTTCCCCTGGGCAGCTGTCCAGCCGCCCTTCCCACAGCATTGCATGGGGTTGTTGTGCCCCAAGTGCAGGACCCAGCACTTGGCCTTGTTGAACTTCACGCAGTTGGCCTCAGCCCATGGGTACAGCAATCAACAAGACAGAAGTCACCTCAGCAGCATCTCCTGAGCCATGGGCTGGCTGCTGCTCTTGCAGCTTCTTGGCTACACACAGCCAAGCTTTGTGCCTCCTGCTCTCCAGTCATGGACTCAAGCAGAAGGGACAGGACAACCCATATGGGGGCCTTCTTTCTGTCTGGGTCCTCCTGGGTATGGAGGAAGAGGGGATCCCATAGTCAGCATGCCAACCAGGTGCCTTCTGCTGGCCTAGCAGGGCCACTGGCACATGTCAGCTGGAAAGTACAGATCCCAGGGAGAAGGCAAGGCTGACCTGTCAGCTTCAGACAGAAGTGACCTCACAGTCCCTTTCTGTGACACGTTCCTGCTGCTGCCCTATCCACTGCAGAGACAGAAGTGACCTCACAGTCCCTGCCACAGTCACATTCCACCTGCTGGGGCTGGAGATCCTGAGGCAGAGCTGACCTCTCTAGTCCCTTAGAGACAAGGGTTCACTTTTCTGGATTAGAAATTTAGCAGATGGGCTGTTCTGCTTAGGGTGTCAGGTCTGTGGTTAGGTTATGGGCAAGCTTTGTGGAACAGTTTTTTGTTTTACATCTGCCTAGAAGTCTAGGTTTAATGGAACATGTTAATGCTAGTATTGAAGGCAGGGATTAGGGTGAGGACAAGAGTAAAGGCAAGGGCAAAGGACTATGGGCTGAGTTTTGCTTCATGGAATACTTTGAGTTCAAGCATTAGAATAGGGATTCTTGTCAGGGTGTTGGAGTAGCATTTAGGTTTAGGGATTACTCTTTAAAACTCTTCAAATGTGGGTTTTCTTTAAAAGTGGTTACTCTTTAAAATTGGCTAACGGCCTTACATCAATGTTTTAATTCTGTGTTAAAGCAGCATCAATATTAGCTGAAGCCTCTTACCTCTACTAAATTGTTGTAGAGGTTCACTCATCCTTCTCCCTCCCTCTCTAGGGATGTCCGGATCAGCCCCTGGCTTTGTGTTTCATGGATTAATGAGGGCAGATTGAGAGAAATCAGTCAAGTCAGGAAGGTGCTCAGAGCAAGGTGAGAGCAAGGTGGGGATCAAGGTGGGTATCTAAGTCCTGCAGGGAAACAGGTGCAGACGTGACAGCATAGGTGTTGTGGTTTAACCCGGCTGGCAGCTAAATACCACACAGCCGTTTGCTCACCCTCCCCCCTCCCTCTCTGGGACGGGGGAGAGAAATGGAAAGTGAAGCCCGTGAGTTGAGATAAAGACAGTTTAATAAGACAGGAAAATAATAATAACAAAATAATAATAACAATAATAATGATAATAATACAATGGTGATAATAGGAAAATAATAATAATATGTACAAACAAGTGATGCACAATGCAATTGCTCACCACCCGCTGACCGATGCCCAGCCTAACCCCGAGCAGTCCGGCCCCCTTCCCTGGCTAGCCACCCCTATATATTGTTTAGCATGACGTCAGATGGTATGGAATACCCCTTTGGCTAGTTTGGGTCACCTGTCCTGGGTCTGTCCCCTCCCAGCTCTTACTGCACCCCCAGCCTGCCTGTTGGCAGGACAGAGCAAAAGGCTGAGATGTCCTTGGCTTGGTAGAAGCACTGCTCTTCAACAATGAAAACATCGGGGTGTTATCAGCACTCTTCTCATCCTAAGCCAAAACACAGCATTCCACCAGCTACTAGGAAGAAAATTAATTCTGTTCTAACTGAAACCAGGACAATAGGACAGCGTGTGGTGGTTATTGTCAAGTATCTTTTGCAAGATGAAACCCCCGACAGAGCCAACAGCTTTGTCTGCTGGGCTCTGGCCCTTGTCTCCGTCAGTGATGCCTATGAGGAGACACCTCATCCTTACAGCAGTAGGGCCTCAATGCCTTCTCATCCCCCTCCAGGAGCCTGGGAGATGTCCTCCTGTAGCCTTGTACTTGGCACTTACCCACCGTGCACTGACCCAGGAAGAGCCCTAAACCCCACTGGAGGGACAGCATCTCCCTTCCCAGAGGTTGGGGTCAGGGCCCGACTGTTGGACTTCATGGGACACATCAAGGTTTCCTCAGCATCAGGGCCTTTCCTGGGCCTTGGTCTCCCCGTCTTCACTGCCTGCCCTTTTCTGCTCTAACAAGTCCATGGGGAGGCCTTGACAGTAATGTCCCTCAGTGGGACCGTTAGCACTGTGAGAGGCTTTGGAGTTTGCATCAGACTTGGACTACTTGAGAAGCTGCTTCAGCCACCCAGATAAAGCTCCTCTGCCAGGCACAGCATTGCTGGGGGCACTGCGTGCAGCTGGCATGGGGAGAGGAGAGAAGGGGGAGAGAGGTTCAGGGCAGCCTGGAATAGGAAGGCAGGGGAGAGCTGGCAGAGGGAGAAAGCTTCCCAGCCACCTCCCCATGGTAAGTCTCTGGGTGCAGGGCAATGCCACTGCACACCCTGCCAGGCTCTCCTGGAGCTGGCCCAGCCCTCAGCTGATGGGAGCTGTCAGGAGGATGCTTGGTGTTGGAGCTGAAGGGCATGCAGGGCTTGTGTGCTGCAGGGTCAGCATGCAGGGCCCGAGGGCTCCTGTCTCTTGAGGCCGGCTGCAGGCTGTGAAGCCGGGGATGCAGGCAGGGGTGCCCAGGGCTGTGGTGCAGAGCAGGGTCCCTGCTGTGCCCCAGAGGCTGTGTGCCGCGGCAGGGCCTCTGCTACCTGCCAGTCTCCACAATCAGCCTGCCTGGGGAGCTGCCCAGGGGCTGCGGGGAGAAGCTGAGGGTGGAAGGAGCCCCCCTGGTACCGCAGGGCAGGGCAGGGTCCTGCTGCTGCCCAGAGTCTGCTGCCTGGGGCAGGCTGCTCACAGCCCCACACCTCCCTAGGGCACTGCACTGCAGAACTGCCCGGCAAGAGCTACCTGAAGGCAGTGCACTTTTTAGAATCTGCTTCATTTTCCTGCCCATGTGCTGAGGCAGAAGGATGGTAATGGAGTAGGAGCATCTGTAGTAGAGACTAAGGCTCCTCGAGCATTGCTGCTGCTCTGAGGCACCTCACACACCTCCGCACACAGACTGTACCAACGCCACCTTTGCTGTTTCTTGAGGAGTTATTTGACCTTCTCCATTCCTGCAGAAAGGGAGATGACCTTGCCCAGTGGACTTCCCAGATCACTTAGGGTTCCCTTTTACCTGTTGCTGTAGACTAGGACTGACTGCTGCAGAGCCCACAGCACAGCCCCCTGCTTCTTTTGGCACCCTCAAAACACCAAGCAGAAGTAAGCCAAGCAGCTGCAGAAAGCTCTTCCTGTGAAAGGAATGGGAAAGGATGTGTTGTGTGTGACTGTTCTATGAGACATACAAAGTATTTTGGTCAGAGAAGTCCTTAAATTTTACAATGTCACTTCTTCTTTTGGACAAACTACCTTGCTCAGGGGCAATAAATGTGTAACAACAGCTCCATCACTGAGTTCCTCTTGCTGGCATTCACAGAAACGCGGGAGCTGCAGCTCCTACACTTTGCGCTCTTCCTGGGCATCTACCTGGCTGCCCTCCTGGGCAACGGACTCATCCTCACTGCTGTAGCCTGCGACCACCGCCTGCACACCCCCATGTATTTCTTCCTCCTCAATCTTGCCCTCAACGACCTGGGCTGCATCTCCACTACTCTGCCCAAAGCCATGGCCAATTTGCTCTGGGACACCAAGGCCATACCCTATTCAGGATGTGTTGCACAGCTCTTTCTTATAACATTTTGAATTTAGCAGAACTTTCTCTTCTTACTGTCATGGCCTACGACCACTACATTGCCATCTGCAAGCCCCTGCACTACGGGAGCCTCCTGGGCAGCAGAGCTTGTGCCCAGATGGCAGCAGCTGCCTGGGGCAGTGGCTTTCTCCAAGCTGTGCTGCACATTGCCAACGTATTTTCCCTGCCCCTCTGCTGTGGCAATTCTCTCAGCCAGTTCTTCTGTGAAATCCCCCAGATCCTCAAGCTCTCTTGCACAGACTTGTACATAAGGGAAGTTCAACTTACTACAGTTACTGCTTTTCTATTTGGGGGTTGTTTTGTTTTCATTGTGCTGTCCTATGTGCAGATCTTCAGGGCTGTGCTGAGGATGCCCTCTGAGCAGGGCAGGCAAAAAGCCTTTTCCACATGCCTCCCTCACCTGGCTGTGGTCTTCCTCTTTCTCAGCACAGTTATCTTTGCCCACCTGAAGCCCCCATCAATTTCCTTCCCTTCCCTGGATGTTGTTCTGGCATTTCTGTACTTGGTTGTGCCTCCAGTAGTGAACCCCTTCATCTACAGCATGAGGAACAAGGAGATCAAGGTTGCCATGTGGAAAGTGATGACTGGGTGTTTTTCTTCAGCAATATATTGCCTGCCTTCTTCTCTAAATCACTCGTAATGCAAATCATGATAGGTGAAGCCAGTGGGTATTATGTTCTTGTGTTTTTATTGGTGTTCTGCTTTTTCTCAATTTTATTTTATCAAATATTTTCCACAAAGAAATATAATTCTTCATTTTGCTTGAGTATTTAAACCAATTAAAGTGACTTTTTGTCTTATATCCTTCCTCTGAGACATTTTCTGTGGCTTCAGGGACAGTGTGCAGCAGTGGAGGGGAAAAGAGTCGTGGCAGTCCAGCCTGGGAGCACCAGCGCTGGGTCCATGCAGAGCTGCTCTCCTGCCACTGACACCCTCTCCTGCTGAGCCCTGTTGGCGGTTTAAGGCCTGGATGCTCCTGTAGCTTGGTGCCAGTGCTGCTGTGAGGCTGTGCTGGGACTGCAGGCAGGGACAGGCAGTTGGCACATGAGTGACACAGCTGGCCTCCAGAACAGAATTTCCCTCCTAAAAGGGCCATGCCTGAAGGCTCACATCATCTTTCAGAGTTGCCGTCACATCAGAACATGCTCAACAAGAGTCCCAAAGGCTCCCTGGGATATAGGATGTGCTGGGAGAAGAGCAGGGCCTGTCCAGGTGCAGGAGAGACACAGGAACAGAAACCCTTTGCAGCTGCTGCTACCTGCAGGCACATTGTATGCACATGGAGAGAGGAACAAGAGCGAGCACAAAGGCCATCAGCTATCCCTAGGGGTGTCATGAAGGCCAGTGGGGCAGAGTGTCTTCAGGTCCTTTCTTCCTGAGAGTAACAACCATGGGGCATCTGCCTGAATAGCACAGAATAGTCCAGGGGGAAGGCACCTTCAGAGACCGTCTAGTCCAAAGTGCAAGACCTGAATGCAGCTCTGCAATGTGTTTCCTTGAACCCTCAAGGTCCCTGTGCCCATTTCTCATGCTGTGGGGCATCTCAGAGGAGGACAGAGCAAGGTAATGCACCCACCACAGGGCTGAGGTGCCTCCCAGCCTCTGGCAGTGGCTGCAGGAGCCAGAGGGACCCTTCAAGCGCTGCAGTGTACTGTGTATGTGTAAGGCAGGGACTGGTGTCTCTGAACAGCCCAGTGTGGATGAGCAGTGCACGAGGCCAGCTCAGATATGGGCACCTCACAGAGCCTTGACATTTCTCTGTGTAGAACTCCAGTAATTACCCCCAGTGTTCCCATGAGATTTTTGTCACCCTCCTTGCACAGGTTCATTGCAAATGCTTCTCTCTGACATGTCATTCTACTCTGCCTTTTGGACTGGTGGTGACAGCAAACTGGTGGCTGTTGGTGACAGCCAACATGGCTTCACACAGGGCAGATTGTACCTGACAAACCTGGTGGCCTTCTACGATGGGTTTACAGCATTGGTGGAGAGGGGAAGAGCACCTCACATCGTGAACTTTGACTTGTGCAAATCATTTGACTCTGTCCCACACAATAGCCTTGTCTCTCAATTGAAGAGACATGGGTGTGATGGATGGATCACCTGGTGGGTGAGGAATTGTCTGGATGGTCACCCTCAAGGAGCTGGAGTCTACAGCTCAATGTCCAAGTGGAGGTCAGTAAAGAGTGGTGTTCCTCAGGAGTCAGTATTGGGGCCAGCACTGTTGTCAGTGACATGGACAGTGTGATTGAGTGCAGTCTCAGTGAGTATGCTGATGACACCAATCTGGGTGGTGCAGTCAATACACTGGAGGGAAAGGATGATATGCAGATGGACCCGGACCGGATTGAGAGATTTTCCTGTGGGAACCTCATGAGGTTCACAAAGGCCAAGTGCAAGGTCCTGCAGCTGGATTGGGGCAGGGTGGAGAATGAGTAGAGAGCAGCTCTGGGGAGAAGGACCTGGGGTACTGGTGGATGAGAAGCTCAACCTGTGCTGGCAATGTGAGTTTGCAGCCCAGAAAGCCAACTGCATTCTGGGTGGCATCAATCAAGTTTGGCCCAAAGGTTGACAGAGTTGATTCTCTCCCTCAGCTCTGCTTTTCAGTACTGCATTCAGTTCTGGGACCCCAAACTCTAGAAGGACATGGAAGTATTAGAATTATTAGAAAAAGTCTAGAAGAGACCAAAAACAAGATAGAGAGTCTGGGGCAACTTTTCAGTGAAGACTGGCTGAGAAAGCTGGTTCTCTATAGCAGCCTTCCAGTACCTAAAGGGGGCCTAAAAGAGGGTGCTTTAAAATTAGGTATAAAGAAGACATTCTTTCCTTTGGGGGTGGTGGTCAATGGAACAGGTTGCCCAGAGAAGTTGTGTCAACCCATCCCTTGCCCCTTCATGGCCAGAAGCCTCCCATGCCAAACCACGATGGACACCAGCCCCCCCACACACACACACTGCAAAGCTGGTGTTTAACCTCATCTTTCCTGCATGGGGCCTCCTCTGCACCACCCAATCTCAGCTCCCACTTTGCCACAAGTGCTCTGCATGGGTGCTACACAGCCTAACTCTACCATGTCCTGCCCTGGTTCTGCCATCCCGCTGGGCAGGGGAGAGGGTGGCCACAGCAAAGGGATGCGTTTGGGTGTGGAATGTGTGGCCTGGAAAAGACAAGGAGTCGAGGGAGAGGACAAGGCAAGGCAGCAAAGGCAGCACGAACAGTGCTGTTGGTGCGGGGCCACGTTTGTACCAGTGTAATAAATGGCTCAGCCTTCAAAATAGGACTATAATCAAAGTTTACAATTTATTAAATGAATACAGGTAAGCAAGCAGCACTGGGTGCGCCGGGAGTCTCTGCTCCACCAAGACGCACACCAGTTACATCAAGCGGATGATTTTTATGCTCCTAGGCTGATACAAATTCATTACTACTTCAAAAAAAAACCCACAGGGTTATTATAATTAGTTTCTGGAATCCAAACCCTCCTACTGGAGCATGCGTATCTGGTGGTCCCTCTGAGGGTCTCTGTGGTTCTCTCGTGCTGAAGGCTCATAGTCTTCCTCCCTCTTGTCCTTCTCCTTTGTCCAACTTGGCTGTATGTCAGAGACTTGTGCAGTGTCCCCTGCAAGCTTTGTCTTTTAGTTGTTCTTCAGCTCTCCCCTGCTCCTTAATCTCCTGGCCAGATATCAGAGACTTGCATAGTGTCCCATGCAAAAGTCATAACAGTTAGCAGTTATTCTGAACCCCCCAGATATCAGAGACTCCAAGGAAAAGCCTACAAATACATTTCCCTTCAAGCTCTCTATTGACACAAATTGCTAAAACATTCCTTTGCAAGATACAAGAACTATATACATTAACCACTCTGGTTTTCTTAGACTTGTGGTTATACAAGGGTATGTAAGACAGAAGGTCACATTCATCATACCATGCGGCCCTAGCATTGTTCCATACTGACACGAATCAGATGAACATATTTCACAGCAGGATCCTCAGAGGGCAGCAGCTGGCAGGAGGCGAGGGTGATACTATAAAAGCCAGTCAAAGTAACTCTCTAAGACTCAGTTTGGAGTTTTAGAAAGCAGGCGTTCTTTTATTGAGGTCCTGGACGCACAGGGGATCACTCCAGTGCTTACAGAACTGTTTGAGCTATAGGGATTATATACAAGCAAAACATACATGTTAATCACATTTCCCCAAAACATATTCATACTACTTCCTGTAACTCATTAAAATCAGTAAGTGTTGCTGACACATGCACATTTGTTTCCCCTGTCTTTCAGGGGTCTCTGGTGGTCATCGGTAGTCTTCCTCACTATGTTCATTAGTTGAATCCAGTTCTTGTCCATGCTCAAGCCATCGAAATCTTTCTTCTCTTATTCTTTCATCTCAGGCATGCATACAAAGCTTAGGTGGTTACACATCCAAGGATATATGCATAGCATGAGTTTCTCACCTAATCTTCTGACACATGCTCTAGGCCTGGGTCACCTTGCCCTCATTCTGAGATACAAGTCTGTAGGCTCTTACAGATAAAGCTGACTAATTAGTGACTAAAGTAACATCAGGGGTGAATGTTTCTGAACTTCCTTCTTTCTAACAAAACCTAGTAAAGGTTTCACCTATCTCCTAATGAAGCTTTTCAAATTTGAAGCCATTGTTCTGTCAAGGAAGAGACTATTTCTCCTTTCAGCTCAGTATCAATGGGAGGCCAGGAAGCCCCTCCCAAGGCTGCTCCTGCCAGCAGAGACAAGGCCGAGAATGAGGGGAGGAGAGGGGAATGGAAGGGCTGTGGTGAGGTCCCTGCTGCATTGCTGGTTGCCCTGCAGAAGATGTGCTGGCCAGCAGGCCTTGTGAGGTCACCCAGCACCTCACAGAGCACCCCAAGGCAGCAGGGATGGCACTGGAGAGGTGGCTGGCAGAGCCCAGCCAGGGGCTGGCTGTGGGTCCCCTCTGCTGCAGCCGCCTGATGGAGCGTGGCAGGAGGAGGGCAGGCAGGGCTTGGGGCTACCTTGCTCACAGTTCCCAGTTTCTTTACATGGTTCCTAACCTGAGACTTGTCCATTGACAGTAAGTGTTCCTTGCAGACGACCTTGTGAAACGCTGGGATTTGGTGGATAAATCTCATTCTGTTTTCCAAGGAGAAGAGAGCCTCTCTTTCCCATCTTGTGATGCTCTGCTCTGCATCAGGGGCAGCACAGCTCCATACATCACAGCAGGCTTAGACCGGACTTCAGGAAGAGCAACCAGGAGGAGAGAGCTTGGGCACAACCAGGGATGCCATATGAGCCGGCAGTGCTATATACGGATATGGTCACATCCACATTGGGATGATCTAGGAGGAGTGTGTCCACCCAGGCAAGGGACTTCTCATCTTCCATGACTCCACACTGGTGTGGCCATAACTGGAAGAGGCCTTCCCAGTGTGAGGCTCCTTTTCTGAAGGACTAGGGAGGAAAGGAAAGGGTTCAGAGGAGGTGTGCCAAGACAGGGCTAGGGGTCATGTGTGTGGAGGCTGAGAGCTCTGCGCTTCCTAGACCTGGTGAAGCACAGGCTCAGGGCACCCTTGTAGGAGCTCCTGACAGACAGAAATCTGCTTTCAGAGATGATGGCACATTTTGGGTAAGGGTAAAGAGCATGAGAAAGGAAATCCACCAAGAAGTGGCTGTTTTGGAGGTCCAGAGTGGTGATGAGGAGGAAGAAATGCCACTCCAAGGGCAGTGCTGTGGTGACTCAGAGGGAGTCTGCTTCAGCCCATGGCTTGTGTTTCAAGTCAGAGGCAATGAGCACAAGGAGTCCCTAGTATGGGTAGGGAGATGCTGTGGTGGGGAAGCAGGTTGGATGTCTCCAGGCTGCAGGGAAAATGGTTCAGGCATGGGACAGGATAGGACAACCTGTGGGGAGATGTCCAAGGGCACTGACAGGGCTGGAAGGCCCTGACACAGCAGAAGTCTTTGTCCCCGTGGCTCTGGCTGTTGTCTCTGCCACTGGAGCCTGTGAGATGACACATGGTGCTCCTGGCACTGGAACCATGTGGCCTCCTTGCAGCCCTGTGCACTGGAGTTGTACTGTTGTCCTTTAGTTGCCATCACACACCCCAGATCCCACTGCCCCTTGAAGAGCAGCGTGAGGGACAGAAGCTCTCTTACCAGAGCCGGGTGTCAGGCCTTGGTGCTTGCTTTGATAAAACACATCAAGGTTTCCTTGCCATCAGGGCCACCTTTACTTTGCCTTTGCCTGCCTATCATCACTGCCTCCCCTTTCCTTTGCTAACAAGTCCATGGGGGAGCTGTGGTGGTAATGGCCCCCAGTGGGACCAATTAACACTCCCAGAACCTTCAGCATTTCTCCTGGCCTTAACCTCTTGAACAGCCTGCGCTATCTTCTCTCAGCATCAGAGGTGCATGGACTCAGCGCCAAATACACCCTGGGGCTCGGCACAATGCAGAGAGCCCTCCTGTGTCCTCTTTCTGCCCAGCAGTTCCTTCAAGGCTTCAGAGCTTTTACGTCTAATTGGGGAGATTTCAGAAAGCTAGTGAATGAGGCACATTTCAATGAGCAGTTGATAATAAGGGAATTTTCCCTTCAAGCTGGATTCTTTATTGATTTATTTCAATTCCCTGCCCTCTCCCTTTGCTATTGATCCAGAGGGTCTCCTAAGGAGGTCTGGTCAGCTTGGAAAGGCAGTCCCTTGAGGCCAGGCACTCTGTGGGCAACCTTGCTCCTCACCTTCCCAGCCCCACCATTTCTCTCAGGAGCCACCTGGGACTTGCAGCACTTCTCCTCCCATCAGACTTCTCCAGTCAGGGCTGCAGCTGCATGTTACAGCTCCTTTGCACCAACTCCCATCCCTTTTCCCCACAGAACTGCCTGCACGCAGGCACAGAAGGACTGCTCCCCATTGAAAACCAACCAAAGTTAAGTGTGGTGCAGTTCAGTAAACAGTAAAACAATCTCCTCAGCTGTGTGCCCAGTGCAAGCTGCAGCTAATGAGGTTC
>NW_028180718.1:12500-14219 GCF_964211825.1 Aythya ferina
GGCGGGCTGTGGGGAGGCCGAAGTAGGTGACCCAGCGTTCCTGTGTGTGTAAACGCATCAAAAGAGCAAAAAACAAAGCGGAGTAGGAACGGCAAAGCAGAGCAAAGAAAAGGAAATCGGTGCCGGGAATACAAACCAAAACCCCCCAGAAAGATGCAGCTCTAAGGAAAGCATGTCGAAGCAGGTGCGGGAAAAGCAAAGCGGGGAAGAGCGACGATAAGTAAAGCGAGGAAAAGGAAAGCAAAGCAAAACGAACCCAAATCTTCGGGAATCGTGTAATGTCGCTTATCGTCCTAAAAAACCTCACCCAAGCCCGTCCCCAGACGAACAGCAGCAGCGGGACCCACCTGGCGGCTCGCCGGACAGCGGGGGATGAGGAATAGACCATGCTGGGTGGGTGGCCAGGCTTCCTGTCGCCACCCTCCAGCTCCCGGGGGACAGTCGTCGGGCTGCGGGGAGGGAGGCCACGGTGTGCGCCTGAGGCTTTATGCGTTCATAAATACACCGATCGACTCGTCGCCCAAATCGGTGCGACGGTCTGCCAAAGAAGCCTACCTAGCACGGCAAAGCAGAGCTGAGCAATGCAACGCAAAGCAGAGCGAGACAAAGCAAAGCCCTGCTAGGGAAAAGAAAGAGGCAAAAGGAAAAGCAAAGCCAAGCAGGGCAAGAAAAACCAAAGCAGAAGAGGTCCAGGAAAAGAAAAGTGGTGGCACGAATACAAAGTAAAGCAAAGCAAAGCAAGGCAGGGCCGGCAAAAGCAAAACAAAGAAGGGTGGGGAAAAACAAACAAACAAAAAAAAAACTAAGCTAAGGATTTCCTGGGGGGTGGGGGAAAGAAAAGCGGTATCTTGAATACAACGTCAAGCAAAACAAAGCAAGGCAGGGCCAGCAAAAGCAAAACAAAGAAAGGCGAGAAAAACCAAAGCAAAAGAGGTCCAGGAAAAGAAAAGCGGTGTCTTGAATACAACGTCAAGCAAAACAAAGCGAGGCAGGACCAGCAAAAGCAAAGCAAAGAAGGGCGAGAAAAACCAAAGCAAAGGAGGTCCAGGGAAAGAAAAGCGGTGTCACGAATACAAAGTCAAGCAAAACGCAACAAAGCGAGGCCAGGAAAAGCAAAGCACGGTCAGCAAGAGAAAATCCAAAGTAAAACAGGGCCAGGAAAAGCGAAGCAGTACCTTGAATACAAAGCGAAGCGAAGCAACGCAGGGCCAGGGAAAGCACAAAGCAAAGCAAAACGGTGCTGCCAAAACAAAATGCGGAGTTAACTTAGCGTCAGTCGAAATCGCACCCCCCACCCACCCCAGAGGAAAAGGGGCCCGTTGCTGGCTTACGGGGAGCTGGGCGTTTGAGAAGGCCAGGGTGTGGCAGCGGCCCCCGGTTGCCTCGGGCCGCCTCTCGCTCTCGCTCTGACGTCAGAGGCTCCTGCTCGGCCGCGAACGGCTCCCCACCTGTGCCACTCAGTTTGGCTGGCTGCCTGGCTGCTTTGCTTTAGCTGCTTATCGTTATATAAATTAATAATAATAATAATAATAATAATAATAATAATAATAATAACAACAATAACAATAATGCTATTATTATATACTACGAAAAAGTTATTAGAAATAAAAGTATTAAAAAGTAATAGAAATAAATATCATTAAAACGTAATACAAATAGTAGAAGTAGGAATAATAATAGTCTTCTCCGTCTGTTTCCCCCTTTCGTTTTAGGAATCGA
>NW_028180717.1:0-14192 GCF_964211825.1 Aythya ferina
CCCTTTGGTGTCACCACCCTGGCCCCTGCCCTGCAGGACAGCAGAGACAGGGCAGGACAGGGTACACAGGGGCCTCAGAGATTCAATGAAGCAAACCCCAGAGCTGCATTCAGCTCTTGCACTTTGAACTAGACGGTCTCTGAAGGTGCCTATTCTGTGCTATTCAGGCAGATGCCCCGTGGCTGTTTCTCTCAGAATGAAGGGACCTCGGGACACTCTTTGCGCCACTGGCTTTCATGGCACCCCTAGGGATAGCTGATGGCTTTTGTGCTCACTCGTGTTCCTGTGCATACCATGTGCCTGCAGGTAGCAGCAGCAGCAAGGGATTTCAGGTCCCGTGTCTCCCCTGTACATGGACAGGCCCTGCTCTTCTCCTAAGCCACCCCATCTCCCAGGGAGCCTCTCCCAGGTGAGCCCATCTGTGCTGGCCTCGCCGGCCACTGCTGCAGCCCCTGGCCATGCTTCCCACAGCCCCAGCTGGTGGTGCTGCTCTGCAGAGCCAGGGGGCTGTGGTGCCCGGGGCACTTTGCAGGGCCGTGCTGGTCAGGCTGGGTGTCAGAGCCAGCTAGTGGGGGCCCTGCCACTGACCACATCCCCCAACTGTGGCCATGGGGTGCTCAGAGGTGCCCAGCCTGGCAGAATGAGGAGCCTCTTTGGACTCTACATACAGGCACTGCCCTGCAGACACACAAATGGTCTCATAAAAAGCATGTCAGACAAGCAAGTCTATATAAGGTTCTTTATTTTGTTTATATTCACAAAGATTCCTCCTGCAGTGTAACCTCTGGGCTACTCTAGAAAGGTACGTACTGAAATGGGAGTGGGATGGTAATGACATTTTTTTGGGCAACATTAGCAGCACTGAAAGAACATTTAAATTCAAACAAACACACAAACAATCCTAACCTAAGCAAAATGAAACAGAGGAATACAACAACAAAAGAACCACAAAAGCAACAGAAGACTGGTAGTCCTGTAATAAACCAGGTTACAAGTCATATGCAGAAGAGGTTGAGCAGATTGTCGTTTTTGAAACACGTCATCATCAATTTCCTGAGAGCCTCTTTAAGCTCCTGGTTCCTCATGCTGTAGATGAGGGGGTTCAATGCTGGAGGCACCACCGCGTATAGAACTGCCACCACCAGGTCCAGGAATGGGGAGGAGATGGAGGGGGGCTTCAGGTGGGCAAACATGATTGTGCAGAGAAACAGGGAGATAACAGTCAAGTGAGGGAGGCACGTGGAAGAGGCTTTGTGCCGTCCCTGCAGCAAGGGGATCTTCAGCACGACCCTGAAGATCTGCACATAGGACAGAGCAATGAAAACAAAACATCCAGAAGATAAACAGCCAGTGAGAACAAGAAGACCTACTTCCCTTAGGTAGGCATATGAGCAGGGGAGCTTGAGGATCTGAGCAAGTTCACAGAAGAACTGGTCCAGGGCATTGCCCTGGCAGAGAGGCAGTGAAAATGTATTGGCAGTGTGCAGTACAGCGTTGAGAAAGCCACTGCCCCAGGCAGCTGCTGCCATGGTGGCACAAGCTCTGCTGCCTAGGAGGGTCCCGTAGCGCAGGGGCTGGCAGTGGCAACATAGCGGTCATAGGACATGACGGTGAAGAGATAAAACTCAGCTCCAATGAAGAAGAAAAAGAGAAAGACCTGAGCAGCACATCCTGCGTAGGAAATGGCCCTGGTGTCCCAGAGGAAATTGGCCATAGCTTTGGGGAGGGTAGCGGAGATGTCACCCAGGTCGAGGAGGGCGAGGTTGAGGAGGAAGAAGTACATGGGGGTGTGGAGGCGGTGGTCGCAGGCTACGGCTGTGATGATGAGGCCGTTGCCCAGGAGGGCAGCCAGGTAGATACCCAGGAAGAGTGCAAAGTGCAGGAGCTGCAGCTCCCGTGTGTCTGTGAATGCCAGCAGCAGGAACTCGGTGATGGAGCTGCTGTCATTGGACATTTGATGCCATTGGGCACAGGGACCTGTTCAAGGACAAAAAGGCAATGAGTACTTCCAATAGATTTCTCTGGGAAAAAAAGAAGCCTACTCCATCTTGTATCTAGCCCCCCAAAATCCTTGCCCTCTTTATGGAAGGGTTTTGGCAGATCCCTTTTGTAAGCTTTGGTCAATGCTGGCTGAAGGGGACACTGGGAATATGGGACTGCTATGGGAATGGAAGGAGTCCGTCCTGCCCTACATCAACAAGCAAATATGAACGTGGGGTGATCCCAGACAAAATCCACTCATGATACCGACAAGCTCTTTAGCATTGTCCATCCCAATTCACCCAATTACAGAGCAGGGCTATAGGAATTTTACATATTTTCTTTTGTGCTCTTTGCCCCACCACAACAGAGGAGTTTTTAAATGGCAGAAATCCTTGGTAGTTCTGCTAAACTCCAAAAGAAAGGTGCTGAGAGGCCAAGGGACTGTCCCTCAGAGCAGAGAGAGGACAGCCACATTGTCCATCACTCCTGGTCGTAGCTGCCCTGTGCTGGCACTACTTTGAGCAGGAGGACGATTGCTCTCAGGTGTTCCCCTGAGGTGAACCTGCACTGCTGAGAGCAGAGGAATCCAGTTTCAAAATGCAGATCGACAAACTCCTCACCCTGTCTCGTTTGACCTGAGGACAAACTCAGCTCTGCTTTCCTAGGCAAGGACACAGAGGGCTCACAGAAAATGCCCACATAGAGCCATATACATCTTTAGCACCAAGGTGTCTTCTCCACGGAACTTTAGATGGCATAGAGATACTATGGGAGAGCTCTGTCCTCCTGGAGGGAAGGCTGCAAGCCAGCAGGAACCCCAGGAAGCAGCTCAAATGCCCTAGACAATGGGTACTGTGAGGGAAGGGTCATCTCCCTGTCAGCCCCACACACTGCAGTGCCCAGAGCCCCAAAGTTTAGGAGGGGACATGGATGTTGTTCCTCCAGGGCATATCTGCATGACAGGACCTGGAGCACTGGCTGTTGAGCCGCAGGTGAATCCTCACCCGACCCCTCCACAGGGAGACCAGTGGCAAGGACAGGGAAAACAAGAACCAGAGGGGACATTGGCCAGGTAACGGGCAGGACAGGCAGACACAGCTGGGCACTCAAAGGTTTCTCCTGCTGGAGGGGATTTGGGGTGGAGGGCTCTGCTGTGAGGGAGGGGAGACTGAGGGATGTTCCAGGGAAGGCGCCCGCACTGCAGGGGCTGGCAGGGAGGTGCCAATTTCCCCCTCCCAGCCTTCGCTCTCAGCACTTTCCTCTCATCCCCTTCTCCTGTCTCTGCTGCCTGCAGCTGCCCCTGCTGGGAGCTGTTTCTCTGCCCCGACCTCTTCTCCCTGTCCATGCTCACACAGCCCATCCCACACGCCGTGTGCTCAGCTGTGCCCTGAAGACACCTCCTAGGATAGGGAAAGGTCTGGGGACATTGTTCTGTTTGTAGGTCCTAATGAGCAGCTTTGAAATGCCCTGAGGACAGCACAAAGCTGATGTTAGTGCCATTCTTAAGCAGAGATGAGTGAAGGGATTTTCAGAGGCTCCTCAACAACCTCTGTGTCAGTTTAATGCTCTATGAGCCTCAGTCTCCTAGACATGTCTCCCCACGCCATTACCACACAAAACTCTTCATCGCAGCTGGAAAATGAAGGCAGAGACTCCTCAAGGGCCTTCCCTTCAAGGCAGCCTGTGCCTTGACCTTCCTATAGAAAAGTCCCCTGTGCAGTGCCCTGGGAGGTGTGGGGCTGTGAGCAGCCTTCCCCAGGCGGCAGACTCTAGGCAGCAGCAGGACCCTGCCCTGCCATGCCGGGGGAGCTCCTTCCACCCGCAGCTTCTCCCCGCAGCCCCTGGGCAGCTCCCTGGCCAGGCTAAGTGCTGAGCCTGGCAGGCAGCAGAGGCCCTGCCCTGGCACACAGCCCCTGGGGCACAGCAGGGACCCTGCTCTGCACCACAGCCCTGGGCACCCCTGCCTGCACCCCTGGCTGCACAGCCTGCAGCCAGCCTCAAGAGAAGGGAGCCCTCGGGCCCTGCACGCTGACCCTGTGTAGTGGGCTTACGTGGCAAGGTTTTGGTAGCAGGAGGCCATAGGGGTGGTTTCTGTGAGAAAGATCTAGAAGCTGCCCCATGTTTGGGAACGGCCCCATTGTTTTCCAGAGCTGAGCCAATAAGCGATGTTGTTTTGCACCCCTGTTGAGAGCATATTTAAGACAGGGAAAAAAACACTGTGCCACACAGCAGCTGGGAGAGTGACGGGAGTGAGGAATGGCACCAAGGTCAGTGTAGAAGGAGGGGGAGAGGTGCTCCAGGCACCGGAGCAGAAGTCCCCTGCAGCCTGTGGTGAGGACCATGGTGAAGCAGGATGTCCCCCTGCAGCCCATGGAGTACCACGGTGGAGCAGGGTTCCTCGCTGCAGCCCGTGGAGGAGACCACGGTGGAGCAGGTGGACCTGCACTGACAGAGGCTGCCGCCTGTGGAAGACCCCTGCCGGAGCAGATTCCAGGCCGGACCTGTAGCTCGTGGAGAGGAGACCACGCAGGAGCTGCTGCCCATACGGGAGCCAGGTTGGAGCAGTTTTCTCCTGAGGGATGGACCCCGTGGTACGGACCCATATCTGGAGCAGTTCTGGAAGAGCTGCTGCCTGTGGGAAGCCCACGCCGGATCAGTTCATCAAGGACTGTATCCCGTGGGTGGGACCCCACAGCACAGGGGACGAGAGTGACCGAGAAGGAGCAGTAGAGAAGAAGTGCTGTAGACTGACCATAACCCCCATTCCCCCGTTCCCCTGCGCCGCTCGGGGGGAGGAGGTGGACGGGGGGGGAAAGTGCTTTTGGTTTCTTTCCTTTGTTTCTCACTTCTCTAGCTTGTTAGTAATGAGCAATAAATCTTATTATCTTCTTATGCTGAGTCTGTTTTGCCCGTTACAATAATTATTGCGTGATTTTCTTGTCCTTATCTCAATCCTTGAGCCCTTTTCACATATTTTCTCCCCCTTCCTCTTTGAGGAGGGGGAGTGAGAGAGCGGCTGTGGTGGAGCTCGGCTGCCCACTCGAGCAGAACCACGACACCCTGAAGCACACAAGCCCTGTCCTGGAGCACATCCTCCTCCTCTGCACCAACGAAGCTGTGACAGTCCTTCCTGCAGGTTCCACACACTGTGGCATGTGCTCCATTGAGGAGATCCCTCCAGGAAACACAGCTCTATTGCCCTACACACAGAGACTTACTTTGTCATGGTCTCTGAAGGTTTCTGCCTCTCTCTGATCTCCTTTGTGCACCTACTCCAGGCTGCCTTCTACTTCCCTCTGTTTCTCTCCCTCTGCAGTGCTGCCGGCTTGCTCCCTCCCTCCCAGGAGCCTGGCCCCACTCAGCACAATCCCAGCGCAAGGCATCACTTTCACCACCCTCCCCTCTCTACCCTGAATTCCCTTCAGACATTCCTGCAGCTTCCCAGAAACCGCCTGGGAAAGAGACAGAAGTCATCACTGACATTGTCTCTGCCCATTCAGCAGGGACATTTCTGTCCAGCACTGACATTTCTTCTCTCAGAAGCTGACCTAGGCATGGGAACCACCATTGTTTGTCCCATCATTAGGCAGGAGACCCAGACAGGGCCTAGGAGGGATCTCCTTTACCACTACGTAGGGAAAGGGTAAATCTGAGTCAATTGAGGCAATTCACCATCAAGGGTAGATTAACATACATCATCTATCTGGACTTCCATAAGGTCTTTGACGTGGTTCCACATAACATCCTGATCTGTAAAGTAGCTGCATGGCCTCAGCCTGAGAGTTGCTGTCACTGGCTGTATGACCAGGGTGGAGGCCTAGTGGCATCCCTCAGGAGTCCATTTTGGACCAAACCTTTGGACCAACCCTTAATATCCTTATAAATGAAAGACTCCGGGATCAAGTGCACCCTCAGCAGGTCTGCAGGTGACACTAAGCTGAGCGGTGCAGTTGATATGACAGAAGAAAGGGACCTGAACAAGCTTGTAAAGTGTCCCCGCAAGAACCTAATGATTTTTCAAGAAGTCCAAGTGCAAGTTGCTGCACCTAGGTCACGGCAACCCCTCTTGAGGACAGACTGAGTGAAGAACTCACTGAGAGCAGCCGTTTGGAGAAGAACCTGGAGGTTCTGGTGGACGTAACGCTCAATACGAGCCAGCAGTGTGCACCTGCAGCTCGGAAGGCCAAGTATGTCCTACAATGCATCAGCAGAGGAATGGCCTCTGGGTCGAGGGAGGTGATGGGTTGTTAGGCATTGGAATGGACTGCCCAGGGAAGTGGTGGAGTCACCATCCCTGGAGGTCTTTAAAAGACGTTTAGATGTAGAGCTTAGTGATATGGTTTAGTGGAGGACTAGTTAGTGTTAGGTCAGAGGTTAGACTCAATGATCTAGAAGTCTCTTCCAACCTAGAAATTCTGTGATTCTGTGATTCTGTGATTGTCCCCTATATGCTGCCCTTATGAGGCCCCACATGGAGTGCTGCATCCGGGTGTGGGGCCCCTATCACAAGAAGGATGTGGACCTGTTAGAGAGGGTCCAGGGGTGTGCCACGAGGATGTTGAGAGGGCTGGAGCACCTCTCTTATGAAGAAAGGATGAGAGAGCTGGGGATGTTCAGCCAGATGAGGAGAAGGCTTGGGGAAGACCTAATTACAGCTTTTCAGTACGTATAAAGAGTTCATATGAAAGATGGCAAGAGACTAATAGCATGGACAGATAGTGATAGGATAAGGGGGAATGACCTTAAGCTAGTGGAATGGAGATTTAGGTTAGATGTTCGGAGGAGATTCTTCATTCAGAGGGTGGTGAGGCTCTGGAACAGGTTGCCCAGAGAGGCTGTGGATGCCCCATCCCTGGAGGTGTTCAACACCAGGCTAGATGAGGCCCTGAGCAACCTGTTACAGTGGGTGGCATCCCTGCCTGTGGCGACTAAATGCATGGACTCTTGTTGGGATCGAGTAAGAGTCGTCATTGCAGTTTGGCTATGCTCCTTTTATACACTTTCCTTCCAGAGGTTTTCCTTCCAAAAAGCCCTCTGGTCCCCCTTTACAGTCCTTTGATCCTTGTATTTCTCAGGCTACTAGGCACCTTATCGCAAACTCCTTTCCCGTGCAAGGTTTTGGTCAACGCTTTGTTACTTTCCTCTTTCCTGGGATTTGTAACAGTCTTTGCACTTATCTTCTCTTGTTATTTATGTATGCCTTAGGTTCCACGGTGACTCTCATCCTCCACATTTCTCTTGTCTTCCAGAACTCCCTTCCTGGATACTCAAGAGTCATCCACATTTCTAATTAAACCTACTTTTTCTACATTTCCCACAATTTATCCTTGCTAATTAAGTCTATTAGCAATTATCATTTCTAATTAAGTCTACGTTTTCTATAAGATTACACATCCCACACCTGCATATGGCAGGGGCAATGGAACGACATAATCTTGAAGGTCTCTTCCAACCCAATCAATTCTATGATTCTGTGATTTCTTTTTGCAGGACTCCTGAAATGACTCCCAGTTTTCCCATGAGATTTCTGTCACCACCCTTGTACAGGTTCACTGCTATGTGTTGCAACCCTGCCTTTCTGGATCGCTGGTGACAGCCAGCTGGTGGCTGTTGGTGATAGATTCACTTAGGGCAGATTTTGCCTGACAAATCTGGTGGCCTTCTATGATGGCGTTACTGCTGGACAGTGGAAGAGCAACTCACCTCATATACCTTGTCTTGTGCAAAGCATTTGACAGTGTCCCACATCACATCCTTATCTCTCACTTGGAGAGACATGGATGTGATGGATGGACCACTTGGCTAGTAAAGATTTGGTTCGATGGTCACACTCGGAGAGCTGCGATCAGCAGCTCAGTGTCTCAGTGGAGATCATTAATGAGTAGTTAATTAATGGAGAAGGACCCAGGGTGTTGGTGGATGAGAAACTCAACCTGTGCTGGCAATTTGAGTTTGCAGCCCAGAAAGCCAGTATTCTGCATTGAAGGAAGTTTGTCTAGCAGGTTGAGGGAGGTGATTCTCCCCCCGAACTCTGCTCTTATGAGACCCCACCTGGAGTTCTGCATTCAGCTCTGGGGCCCCAAGCTCAAAAAGGACATAGAAGTATTAGAACAATTCTAGAAGACGCCAAAAGGATGATAGAAAGGCCATGGCACCTTTTCAATGAACACAGGCTGAGAAAGCTGGATCTTTTTTGGGTGGATGAGGGAAAGGCTGTGGATGGAAGGCTGGATCTTTTTTGGGTGGATGAGGGAAAGGCTGTGGATGTGGTCTACCTTGACTTCAGCAAGGCTTTTGACACCGTTTCCCACAGCATTCTCCTCAAGAAACTGGCTGCTCTTGGCTTGGACTGGTGCACGCTTCGTTGGGTTAGAAACTGGCTGGATAGCCGAGTCCAAAGAGTCGTGGTAAATGGAGTCAAGTCCAGTTGGAGGCCGGTCACTAGTGGTGTTCCCCATGGCTCGGTGCTGGGGCCGGTCCTCTTTAATATCTTCATTGATGATCTGGATGAGGGCATTGAGTGCACCCTCAGTAAGTTTGCAGATGACACCAAGTTAGGTGCGTGTGTCAATCTGCTCAAGGGTAGGAAAGCTCTGCAGGAGGATCTGGATAGGCTGCACCGATGGGCTGAGGTCAACTGCATGAAGTTTAACAAGGCCAAGTGCCGGGTCCTGCACCTGGGGCACAATAACCCCAAGCAGAGCTACAGGCTGGGAGATGAGTGGTTGGAGAGCTGCCTGGCAGAGAAGGACCTGGGAGTGATGGTGGATAGTCGGCTGAATATGAGCCAGCAGTTGCTCAGGTGGCCAAAAAAGGCCGACAGCATCCTGGCTTGCATAAGAAACAGTGTGGCCAGCAGGGCTAAGGAGGTGATCGTCCCCCTGGACTCGGCTCTGGTGACGCCGCACCTCGAGTACTGTGTTCAGTTTTGGGCCCCTCGCTACAAGAAGGACATCGAGGTGCTTGAGCGGGTGCAGAGAAGGGCGACGAAGCTGGTGAGGGGCCTGGAGAACAAGTCCTACAAGGAGCGGCTGAGGGAGCTGGGCTTGTTCAGCCTGGAGAAAAGGAGGCTCAGGGGCGACCTTATTGCTCTCTACAGATACCTTAAAGGAGGCTGTAGCGAGGTGGGGGTTGGCCTGTTCTCCCACGTGCCTGGTGACAGGACGAGGGGGAATGGGCTTAAGTTGTGCCAGGGAGTTTTAGGCTGGATCTTAGGAAGAACTTCTTTACCGAAAGGGTTGTGAGGCATTGGAACAGGCTGCCCAGGGAGGTGGTGGAGTCACCATCCCTGGAAGTCTTTAAAAGACGTTTAGATGTAGAGCTTAGGGATATGGTTTAGTGGGGACTGTTAGCGTTAGGTCAGAAGTTGGACTCGATGATCTTGAGGTCTCTTCCAACCTAGAAATTCTGTGATTCTGTGATTCTGTGATTTTCAGCCTGGAGAGACCCTATAGCAGACTTCCAGTACCCAAAGGGGACCTAAAGGTACTTCCAGTACCTCAAGGGGGTAATGTTTTAAAACTAAAGGAGGGTACTTTTAAATTAGTTATAAGGAAGAAATTCTTTCCTTTGAGGGTGGTGGTCACTAGAACAGTGTGCCCAGAGAAGTTGTGGCTGACCCATCCCTTGCCGCTTCGTGGCCAGAAACCTTCCGTGACAAACCATGATGGAGACCCCGGCTGCAAAGTTGCTGTTTAACCTCATCTTTTCTGCATGGGGCCTCCTCCATAGCACAGAGCCCAGTCTCAGCTCCCACTTTGCCACAAGCGTTCTGAATGGGCGCTACAGGGCCTAACTCTACCATGTCCTGCCCTGGCTCTGCCATCCCACTGGGCAGAGGAGAGGGTGGTGACACCAAAGGGATGCATTTGGGTGTGGAACGTGGGGCCCAGCAGAGACGAGGAGTTGAGGGAGAGGTCAGGGGCAAGGCAGCAAAGGTGGCACGAGTGGTGGTGTTGATGCAGGGGCCATGTTTGTGCCAGGAGCCTAAGTGGGCAGCAGCTGGCAGCAGGCGAGGGTGATACTGAAAAAGCCAGTCAAAGTAACTCTCCAAGACCCAATCTGGAGTTTTAGAAAGCATTCATTCTTTTACTGCTGTGCTGGACACACACTGAGGATCACCCTGCCTAGTGTGCATACAGAACTGTTCAAGTTATAGGGGTTATACACAATCAAAACATTGGTGTGGCCCTAACTGGAAGAGGGATTCTCAGTGTGGGACTGCTTTTCTGAAGAAACAAGGAGGAATGGAGAGGGTTCAGAGCAGGTGTGCCAAGACAGGGCTAGGGGTCATGTGTCTGGAGGCTAAGAGACCTGTGCTTCCTAGGCCTGGTGAAGCGCAGGCTCAGGGCACTCTTGTAGGAGCTCCTGAGAGCTGGAAATCTGCTTTCAGAGATGATGGCCCATTTTGGGTAGGGGGAAAGAACATGAGAAAGGAAAACCGCCACAGTCTTCTGTTTTGGAGGTCCAGCATGGTGATGAAGAGAAAGAAATGCCACTCCAAGGGCAGTGCTGTGGTGACTCAGAGGGAGTCTGGATCAGCCCATGGCTTGTGTTTCAAGTGAGAGGCAGTGAGCACAAGTATAGGTAGGGAGATGCTATGGTGGGGAAGCAGGTTGAAAGTCTCCAGGCTTCAGGGAAAATGGTTCTGGCATAGAACAACCTGTGGGGAGATGTCCAAGGGCACTGACAGGGCTGGAAGGCCCTGACAGAGCAGAGGTCTTTGTCTCCTTATCCATGGCTGTTGTCTCTGCCGCTGGGGCCTATGAGACGACACATTGTGCTCCTGGCACTGGAACCATGTGGCCTCCTTGCAGCCCTGTCCAGTGGTGTTGTACTGTTGTCCTTTAGTTGCCATCACGCACCCCATATCCCACTACCCTTTAAAGAGCAGTGTGAGGGACAGAAGCTCTCTTCGCAGAGGCTGGGTGTCAGGCCTTTGTGTTTTCTTTAATAAAACACATCAAGATTTCCTCAGCATCAGGGCCACCTTTACTCTGCCTTTGCCTGCCTTTTATCACTGCCTCCCATCTTCTTCACTAACAAGTCCACGGGGAAGTAGTGGTGGTAATGTCCCCCAGTGGGACAAATTAACACTCCCAGAAACTTCAGCGTTTCTTCTGGCCTTCCCTTCTTGAGCAGCTTGTGTAATCTCAGCATCAGAGGTCCATGGACTCAGCACCAAATACACCCTGGGGCTCAGTACAATGCAGAGAGCCCTCCTGTGCCCTCTTGCTGCCCAGCACTTCCCTTCAGGCTTCCCTTCAGGGCTTCAGGGCTTGTACATCTAATTGGGGAGATTTCCAGGGGGTAGTGAATGAGGCAGATTTTAATGAGCAGTTGATAATAAGTGAGTTTTCCCTTCAAGTTGCATTCTTTATTGATTTATTTCAATTCCCTGACCTCTCCCATTGCTATTGATCCAGAGGGTCTCCTAAGGAGGCCTGGTCAGCTTGGAAAAGCAGTCCCTTGAGGCCAGGCACTCTGTGGGCAACCTTGCTCCTCACCTCCCCAGCCCCACCATTTCTCTCAGGAGCCACCTGGAACTTGCAGCACTTCTCCTCCCATCAGACTTCTCCCGTCGGGGCTGCAGCTGCATGTTACAGCTCCTTTGCACCAGCTCCCAGCCCTTTTCCCCACAGAACTGCCTGCACACAGGCACTGAGAGTAATGGAGAGGGACAGGCTTCCCATGGAAAGCAATGGGGAGGGAGTCTTCAAAAAAGTACAAATAATAATAAAAAATTAAACATGGTCATTTAATCAGGAGAGATGGGAACACATGCAAGGCGGGGGTGACAGGACTCACATCAGAACAGACACAGGAGACAGTAGTGGTAGTGCAAGGAGAGGGGAAGATTGATATTTCTCCTATGATTCATGAACTTCTGTGTAATTTCCCATCTGGCGTAGTGAGAAAATACTGCCTTTTCTTAAACAGAGCTCAAGCGTTTCAAGTGATGAACATGTGATTTTTTTTTTTATTTATTTTTATTTTTATTTATTTTCCTATGTTGGACAAATTTGTTTGCCTTTCCAGGCAGAACTTGGTCTGTCTGCAAACATCCAGTGCCACGTTCAGAGGCCTCAGTGTACTGCAGGTGTTTGCCTGGGGCTGAGAGCTGTCAAAAGCACCTGTGGGAGACTGGAGGCCCTCAGGAGCTGCAGGTAGAGGCTGGGCAGTGTCTCAAAGCATCAACACTGCTCATTATTAAGTATTAGAGTGAAAGAAAACAAAATCAGCAAAAATTGTAAAAGCTGAAATACGCAAGTACCAATGCTTTAGAACTTTGCCTTTCTTTCTTTTTTGTTTTGTTTTAATTTTTATTGACATTTTCTAAACATTTATAGTATTGTTAGGCCAACACTCTTAAATAAGATTATTTTGTGTCCTGTACAAAGCTATGTGGCCCCCCAAAACCCTATCTGCCCAGCAAGGTCCATGACAATTCACAGTGTTTGCAAAAAAGTAGATCACACTAAGATGTTGACCTCTCTGCACAGATGGAGGGAAGTATGGCTATGAACATCCATGCAATGTTCAGCTTTCCTGGCAAAGAGTGCAGGAGATTTGGACATGCGAGGGAAGTAGAAAAGGTGCTCAGCTGTCCTTTATGGCCAGGACAGAGTATGCATTTCCCTTCAGGTAGGAAAGAAGGTGAGAAATGACACCGTCTTGGAGAGGAGCAGAATGCAGAGGGAGAGAATTAACACCCCAGAAAAGCCCAGATCTCTTCTCACACCTCAGAGTACATCCAGGAGAAGACAGGACCTTGAGGTGTCATACAGAGATGGTTGAGGCAGTGCTTGCCAGGCTTCACTTAAAGCCAAGGGAGAAGAGAAGGAGTTCACCTGCCTGGCTTTAGATGGTCCCCTACAGCACAGGAGGATTCAGGCCCCACAGCATCTCCTCTGTCGTCACCAGAAATTGGGCCTGAGGTCAAAGGAGCATAAGGCATGTTGGCAGGGAGCTCAGGAGGCCTCCAGCCCAAGTTGTCACAAGCACAGGATCAGAACAGGCTGTTCAAGGCCTGATTCTGTTGCATTTTGCAAAACCAGCAAAAACGGGGACCACACAGCCTCTGGGTGATACCCAGCTGAGCTCATGGTGAAAAGGCCTTTTGCCTTCTCTCCAGCCTGAAGCTCTCCTCTTTCACTTTAACAGCTGTTGTCTTTTGTCCTCCCACCATGAACCCAGCTGAAGATCCTGGCTCTGCACCCTCCACAACCCCCTCAGAGATACAGCCTGGGGAGGTCCCCCTCATCCTGCCCTTCTCCAGGCTGGACAAGCCCAGCACCCTCAGCCTCTCCTCACAGGCAGAGTGCTGCAGAGCATCCTGGGGCCCAGTGCTAACCCCGCTGCAGCTTGCTGACATCCCTCCTGTCCTGGGGACCTGAAATCTCGATGCCGTCTTCTGGATCATCCCTTCCCTGCTTTCCATGGCCATTCCTGGCTCACACAGCCCAGGACGCTGCTGGCTGTCCTTGCTGCCAGGGCACTTGGCTGCCTCCTGCCCAACTCCCTGCCCACCAAGACCTTTCCCATGGGGCTGCTTCCAACCAGAAATCCCCCAGCCTGTGCCATAGCTAGGGGTGGTCCCCTCAGGGCCACAAACTGGCACCTGCCCTCGTGGGATGTCCAGGTTTGGGCTGGGATAATTTTCTTTCTGGTGACTGGTATTGTGCTCTTTTTTGCACTGAAGAATTTCCAGTGTGAACCCATCACCTGCTGATGAGCTAAGACATTGCACAAAGGCATAGGAGCATTACTTTGAAGAACCCAGGCACCTGTACACAGAACCCAAGCACCATCTCGGAAGAACGAAACACCTACCTGGGGAGTAGTAGAATAAACTTACGGGTGCCCAATCATCTGCATAGGTCACCCAAGAATATCTATCAAGCAGCCAGGAATGTCCCTCTAGCAATGAGGCACCTCTCTGGAGAAAGCATACATCACCCTGGGTCAAACAATCATCTCCCTGGGTACACAAGCATCTCCCTGGATAATGAAAGCACCTTCCTGGAAGACCCAAGGAGTTTCTCAGGGTATGTAAGCATTTTCCCATAGCACACAAGCACCTCCCGGGGCACACAAGCACCTCTCTGGGGACAACCAGAACCTTCCTGTGGTTCACAAGCACCTCTCTGGAGCACCCAAGCATCTCACAGGGACAGACAAGCACCTCCCTAAGGCATTAAACACAATTC
>NW_028180716.1:0-14090 GCF_964211825.1 Aythya ferina
AGTTTAGGAGAGATCTAATCAGCAAAGCAAATGACCCAAAATGGTCATTTTCACTGTCCTACGATTCCACAGATACAAAAGCTATATGAAAAACAGCTGTTCTGGGCTTCAAGTTTCAACACAAGCCTAATGGTTCAGTATGCAGTAAACCTTGCTGTATAGAACAGAGGATAAGAGAGAGCATTCTTTCAAATGTGTGAATATGCTTCATAGGCCAAAAAGAAGCGCTGATTCCACTCAGTATTGTTTTGAGTGTGAAAATCTAGTCAGAGAAAGCAGCCACTGAATCGAATTCTGAGATAGGTCCTCGTGTGAGTAGCTGTTTGTTTTTTTTTTTTCAGTGTACCTACAGTATGCTCCCAGGCAGGGTAAGTGCTGACCCTGGCACAATATTTTGTGAGAGCATTGTGGAAAGTGGAAAGTCTTCATGTTTACTCTCTGTTGAGAGAGGGAAGGCTAAAAAGAGAGACACGACAGCACCACCACCATTTTTTTCCTACTTCATCAGCCACACTTCAAAGCATTACTCAGCAAAAAAAAAAAAGTTTTGTATTTTGTCTTTTAGAGCTGCAAAGGTTGTTATGGTTCTGAATTGAGGCTGTGAGGAGCAGTTCCTTCTACGACCACTAAGTTCCTGCAGAAGATCACAGCATTAAGCAAAACACCAGCTCTCAGATTTTGTGCTGGCAGGTGTGGGAGGCTGTAAGCTGCCCTGGCAAGGCAGAAGGCCACCGTCTGGCCTGGTGGTGTTAGAAATGGAATCTGGGTATAGCTGTCATGTTGGTGCACCTGCAAACCTATCTGTGATGCACCTTGGACTTGTCTGAATGTTTGTAAGGAAAGAAGAGCCAGGGGAGAAGAGATGCTGTGCAGGGTACAAGGTAATGAGCATGTAAATACTCAAAGAGTCTTTCCTTCAGGAGAAGCAAAGAGTCAGAGGGCAAAATAAAGCTATGGCTGCTCAAAAACTTTAGGTGAACTAGCACTCCAAAAACATGAGCTGCCCATTTAATCAGCTGTTAGAGGCCTCCAGCATCAGTGTTGATAGCTGCTGAAAAAGGCAGATGAGAAGCAACATTCATTAATGAGTGACCACTCAAAGTGTTTATCCACAAGGGCTGGAAACATCAGGACTGTATATGAAGTAATGTTTCATTTACTTAAGGGACATTCTTTCCACCATACGTGAATGCCTGGTGGTTGCAAAAATGTCTGTGTGATAGAGCATGTTTTATTTAGAATCAGTGTACACATTTGATAGAACTCCCTCAATTATGAAAGTTAACAAAACAAGTTAACATTAATTAAAATTAAATATTACACTACTTAACTACAGCACAGAATTTTCTGTTTTATTTTTTTTTAATTTTTATTTTTATTTTTCACATAGGAGAGAGATGATTGTTCCATAACAGAGCTCTCAACTAGGAGGACAATAACTGTAGGGACCGAAACACAGAGAATTTAGTTTGCTGCATTGCCTTTCTCTTCTAGAGCCATCATATAGTCTACTATAGTCTACATCATATAGATACTGCAACTGTCGAGAAATGAGACTTTGAAAAAAAGTCTGAACCTCAGCTAAATTTGCCAGTGACCACATATCTAGAAAAGGGATGCCTGCACATAGGGAAATCTCTGCAGTCGATTGTACGAGGCCAGAGCTAACCAGATATTCCAGCAAGTGTAATTCCACTTAGCAACATAAAAATGAAGGAGAGAGGGACTAAGATATAACCTCTATCCTGCTGCCTTGCCTGCTTACACCTACGTCACTCTCTCTTGCACATGAGGTTGTTATGTAGTTAACATTTTCCAAGATTGTAAGAGATAAATGTTAGATGGAAAACATGGAGTAACGGGCTAGCAGGTAGACTGCCAGCATAGGAGATTCAGCAGAAAGTGCCACAGGGAATCATGTTGACAGGAACTGTATAAACAGAGCATGACTGGCAGCTACACAGCCTCCTGGCATATCTGTGGGCAGGGGCTGCAAGGCAGGCTCATGGCAGCTACCAATCTCCTGCACCCTATTCCCAGGGAAGGCTGCACTCTGGAAAACAGCCAGCCTTGCCTCGTCTGCCCTCTCCTTAGCTCACGCTGCACTTCATACCTCACCTCACACCTCACACTTCCATACCTTGCACTTCACGCTTCAGCTCACCTCTCATTCTTCACCTCACCCCAAAACCTGACCTCATACCTCATACTTAACTCACCTTCATACTTCATACTCACCTCATCTTTCATACCTCACCTAAGCACTCACTCCTTAAACCTTGCCTCACACTTCACACCTCAACTCAGACTTCTTCTCAGCCCTCACCTTATCACTTACACTTCACCTCACCTCTCCTTACATCACGCTTCACCTCACACATAACCTCACTGCTCACCCCACCTCCCACCTCCAACTTCACCTGTTCACATCCAAATCAGCTTCAGCTACTATGCACAGACATGCCGTGCACTAAATACTGAGTGTGTTTAGTGCAAAGATGTTGAGCAAAGATTTTTTTCCTGTTAACAATTGCATTAAAAACGATAATAAAATAGCAGTATGCTGGGGCATAGACGTGTATGTCTAGATAAAGAGGGTGATGAACAAAGCCAGCAGATTCTTCATCTCAAAGCAAAGTACTCTGTGCATACTCAGCGAGGAAGGTGAAAAAAATGTGGTAGTCAGAAAGTCAAGTAAGTGTTTTTTTTAAACATACTTGTCCATGAAGAAAAGCCAGATCTTCTGAGGTGTAAATACATTCTGCACAGTTGTTGGTTTTGTTTTGTTTTGTTTTGTTTTGTTTTTGGGGGGGATACTGGAAAGCATGTAACTAGTAATCCATTAATCAAATGATAATTATTATTAAAACAAACAAACAAAAAAAATAATTCTGAACAGCTATTTACCTTTAATGATAGGGCATGACTGTAATATTAGGAATGCTGGGTAGATTATATTTAACTGCTACTGTTTCCCATAAAAGGTTTTAATCTTTTATTCTTTTTTCGCTTTTTAGTAAACGGTGGTGAAAAGATATTTACACAATACTAATAGATAATCTAACTTCTGATTTCAGAAGAGGTATTATGGATTAACCTGAAAGACAGTGAACCACCATGCAGCCACTTGTTCACTCCTTTAACAGTGGGATGGGGGAGAAAACTGAAGAAAAAAGTGAAAGAACTCATGGGCTGAGATAAGGACAGTAAAAGAAAGAAAGAGAGACAGAGAGACAGAGAGAGAGAGATGGGTGATGCAGTTAGAAAGTTACATCACTTTTTGCATTTCTCTGTTGATGAGGACACAACAAGAAACTGAGGAACAACTTATCCTCTGGAAAGGTGGAAAATGGCCAGAGACAGTGGGAACATGACTGAGAAATCTAGGGTTGTTAAGAGACAATCAAGAAACTTTCCCACCTCATGGCTGTTTCAGAAAGACGATGGAAATGAGCAGCGCCTCATTGGTTATGTGAAGTGGTGGCGTCCTATGCCATCTTCTGTGTCAGTGGTACAAGAAGGGCCTGCTTTTTACTCAGAAGGAGGCTCACAGAAGGGATGGAAAGGAAGAGACCTCTTGAGGTCGTTCCATAAGGACCTTCCTAAGTCCCATCCTTAAGGATGCTGCAGGTTGCCAGGCCCGGTTCCGCAGCTGGCAGGCATTCTCTGCTGCAAGGTTTTTAGGAGACTTTTACTGTCAGCCTTTTTTCCAGTCGGGCCAGGTCACCTTTGTGGCTGCTCCCATCCCCAACACTTTCCCATTCCCATTACAACTCCTCACCCCCCAAATGACTTCTCAGTCCCACGTCTCCCTCAGGGACCTGCCACCCACAGCTGCTCCCCATCAGGAGCAGACATCCCCAAACTAATTTGTGGCGGGGGCAGCGGGAGAGGGCTACATTCAGCCCCCACTGCCAAGCGATGCGGGAAGAAGTGCAGGCAGAGGCTTTGCAGGGTGGAAGAGTGGTAATTTATTCTTCCTGGGGGAATCGTGGCTGCCACCCCCAGCCCGTCCCCAGGTGAGGCCCAGCCGCCTGCTCAGGCGGGGGGCCCGGCCTGCCGGCCCGCGTGGTCCCCGTGTCCCGGCTCCTCCTGCCGCACCCTGTGCAGCCAGGATGTGTCCCCGACGTCGGCGTCCTGCGGGGAGCGTGGCAGTCTGCGCCCGACCTGCCCCGCGTGCCAGGAGAAGCTTCTCTCAAGGCTGCGCTCCGTGGAGGGGCTGCGCGCCCTGCGCCGGGGCGAGACGCTGCGGGAGCGGTAGATGGAGGGGCTCCTCTGCCCCTGCCCCCGCTGCTGCTGCTGCTGCTGCTGCCGCCGCCCCAGCCGCGCATTCCGCTGGAATCTTCCGCGGGGTCTTCGGGCCAGGCGCACCACTGCAACGATGGGCCCGCGGCACATCGGGCAGGTGTTTCTTGCCTCCGCCCAGACGTGGATGCACTCCAGGCAAAAGGAGTGCCTGCAGGGGTCCACACGAGCTGCGCTGGACAGCGGGCCCAGGCAGATGGGGCACATCTCGTCGCCGGGGGCCTCCTCGGGCTGCTCCTGCCGCCGGCTCATGGTTCCTGCAGCTTCCGCGATGTGGAACCGGTTGTCCTGTGGGGGAGGCTGCCCTGGTGCTGGGCGCTCAGCAGCTGCCCGGGGTCTTCAGCACCTCAATCGCCTCGTGGGTTGCAGGGAGGACCTCAACGATTCACGTGCCACCAGGAGGACTACTGCAGAGAGAAGCAGGAAGAAAATGTTGTATCAGCAAGCAGACATTCGCTTTCTAGGTTCTACCAAGTCGTCTAGAGTACTGTAGCAGTAACTGTTCTGTGTATGGATTGCTAACATGGCTATTAGAGCAGCAAATATGCTTATGATCGGTTATACTTGGCAAGACTACGCTGAGGACAGATGAGGCACATGGATGTCTGTAGATTGGAGAACATTACCGAAGGCCCTTGATGATGGCTTGCGTACAACAAGATTGGCTTCGCGAATGCCTCTAGCACCAGCTCCGCCTGTCTCTCTCTTTCCAGCTGTGAAGACTCAAGCTCTCGCCTACCACCAGCCAGACTGGCCGCAGGCGCCCCGCGCAGGGCTTTTATAGGCAGCCCCCTTCTGTGAGGCCATAGGTGACATCAGCAGGGTGAGGACACCCCAGACCCTGCTGATGTCACCTATGGCCTCACAGAAGGGGGCTGCCTATAAAAGCCCTGTGCAGGGCGCCTGCGGCCAGTCCGGCTGGTGGTAGGCGAGTGCTCGAGTCTCCACGGCTGGAAGGAGATAGAGAGGCGGAGCTATTGCTATAGGCATACGCGAAGCCATTGTTGTTGCGCGCAAGCCATCAAGGGCCTTCGGTAATGCTCTCACACCTATAGACATCCGTGTACCTCATCTGTCCTAAGCGTAGTCTGTGTTTGCAATCCATACACACACTGATGACAGCTACAGTACTCTAGACAACTTGGTAGAACCTAGAAAGCGAATGTCTGCTTGCTGATACAACATTTTCTTCCTGCTTCTCTCTGCAGTAGTCCTCCTGGTGGCACGTGAATCGTTGAGGTCCTGCCTGCAACCCGCGAGGCGATCGAGGTGCTGAAGACCCCGGGCAGCTGCTGAGCGCCCAGCACCAGGGCAGCCTCCCCCACAGGACGACCATCTGCACGTCGCGGAAGCTGCAGGAACCATGAGCCGGCGGCAGGAGCAGCCCGAGGAGGCCCCCGGGGACGAGATGTGCCCCATCTGCCTGGGCCCGCTGTCCAGCGCAGCTCGTGTGGACCCCTGCAGGCACTCCTTTTGCCTGGAGTGCATCCACGTCTGGGCGGAGGCAAGAAACACCTGCCCGATGTGCCGCGGGCCCATCGTTGCAGTGGTGCGCCTGGCCCGAAGACCCCGCGGAAGATTCCAGCGCAACGCGCGGCTGGGGCGGCGGCAGCAGCAGCGGGGGCAGGGGCAGAGGAGCCCCTCCATCTACCGCTCCCGCAGCGTCTCGCCCCGGCGCAGGGCGCGCAGCCCCTCCACGGAGCGCAGCCTTGAGAGAAGCTTCTCCTGGCACGCGGGGCAGGTCGGGCGCAGACTGCCACGCTCCCCGCAGGACGCCGACGTCGGGGACACATCCTGGCTGCACAGGGTGCGGCAGGAGGAGCCGGGACACGGGGACCACGCGGGCCGGCAGGCCGGGCCCCCCGCCTGAGCAGGCGGCCGGGCCTCACCTGGGGACGGGCTGGGGGTGGCAGCCACGATTCCCCCAGGAAGAATAAATTACCACTCTTCCACCCTGCAAAGCCTCTGCCTGCACTTCTTTCTGCATTGGTCAGCAGGAGGGGGGTTGGGGGGGGGGAAGGGGGCTGAACACTGCCGTCTCCTGCTGTCCCTGCCATGAGTTGGTTTGGGGATGTCTGCTCCTGATGGGGAGCAGCTGCAGGTGGTGTGTCCCCAAGGGAGACGTGGGACTGAGAAGTCATTTGGGGGGTGAGGAGTTGTAATGGGAATGGGAAAGTGTTGGGGATGGGAGCAGCCACAAATATTTAAATTGCTTAGTATCAGCCTCACATGATAAGAAGATTCATCTCTACCCACCAAATCCAGGCTGAAAAGAACACGGTGCCTAAAGTAGAACTTAATTAAGTTATCTGAGTTTGTATAAGATCGAAAGTGTTGAAGCAGTTAAACCATGAGTGAGCATATGCAAAACAGAAAGAAGTACAATATGAAGAAGACTATGAACCTGCATCAGAAAGCCCCCAAAGTGTAACCACCAGAGGTTACTACACCAGCGACAGCAGGAGGGACAATATGATAATTAGGTCTGATAATCCATTACCATAAATCCTGCCCTTTCTTGTGAACTGCACAATATGGATATCACCGTACCATAAATAAGTACTTCTTGTCTTGCTTAGGTGTACTTGTTTGGTGGAATTATCCCCCATATACCCAGTGTTGTTAATAAAGAATACCTGCTTTTTAATTCTCCCAAAGGAGTCTTGGAAAGTTGCATTGCGTTTTGTGTTTCACCGTTGATGGGGACACAACGAGAAACTGAGGAACAACTTATCAGCTGGGAAAGTGGAAATTGGCCAGGGACAGTGGGAATATGCATGAGAAACCTAGTGTTGTTTGGAGAAAATCAGGAGCATTGCCACCTCTTGGCTGTCTCAGGAGGATGATAGAAATGAGCAGCGCCTCATTGGTTATGTGGTGGTGTCCTATGCCATCTTCGGTGTCAGTGGTATAAAAGGGCCCTGTTTTTTACCCAGAAGGAAGCTCCTAGAAGGGTTGGGGATGGAAGGGACCTCTGGAGGTCATCTGCTCCAAGGCCCTGCTGAAGCAGGGCCACCTAGAGCTGTATGGCTGCTGGGCACCGCTGACAAGAGCCTGGCTCCGTCTTCTTTGCATCCTCCCTTTGGGGATGTCAAGATGTTGCTAAGATCTCTCCAGCCTTATGTCTTCCCTGATAAAGAGTTGGAGCTCTCTTAGTCCTTCCTTTTTGGAGAAATTCTCCAGGCCTTCCACCAGCTCGTCTGCTGTTCACTAGACTCTCTTCAGTATGGCTTTGGATGGGGGAGCTCAGGACTGGACATGGTCCTTCAGGTGTGGTCTATCGTAGTCTCAGGAAAGGAGAAGGATCACCTCAAGATGCTGGTAACGTTTCTCCTAATGCAGACTGGGGAAGAGTGATTGCCAGTTAAAACTGAGGCCAAAATGTTGTTGAGTACCTCTGACTTCTCCATGTCTGTTGTCACTAGTTCTCCTGTCTTATTTTTCCTTATTTTTTTTTCCTGTGGGCTGGGTGTGTGCACTGCCTTTAATCTCACTTTTCTCACCAGTTTATCTGTAGAAGCCCTTCTTACCATTCCTCACCTTCCTTGTCAAAGTCACCTCCTAGGGCACTTTGGAGAGCATTGCTGGCCCTTGGCCTTTTGTGCAGAGCTGTTTTCCAGCTGGACACTCACAGCTTGCCCTGCAACCTCTGGTCGATCCTTCCCAGGGGCAGGACATTGTGCTTCCCCTTGTTGGACTGCATGAGGTTCCTGTCAGCCTGTAGAGGTGCCAACAGCAGAGCAAGAAGATTTGACTAGAAGGAAGCTGCAGCCTGTGAAGTGGCCCCACAGGATCTGATTCTTGGAAGTGCGGCCTATGGAGAGGAGCCCATGCCAGCGCTGTTCTTGAGAAACTGCCATTTGTGGGAAGCCAGAAGGAACCACGCATTGGAGAAATGCTGCTGAGGGTTAGAACAGCTGTAGGTGTCTGCAGATGATCAGTAAATCCCAAAACAGAGGAGAAGAAGGAAGAAGGAGCAGTAATTAATTGTAAAGTTGTGGTAGTCAGGGTGTTCCCCCATTCAAGGGCCATGTCAGCCCCTTATCCTGAATATGTCTGAATGGGGAACCTGGGTTTATAGAAAAAGGAAAAAGATGCAAGGCCAGGCAGAGCCTTTCCTGATCGGAAGAGACCTGAGTCTCTTCCAAGCCTCGCTGCCACCAAGTGACCCAGTTTCCAGGTGTCCAACAGACAGGTACACACCTCCAGCCATTCGGTACACACCTCCAGCCAGGTGGAAGGAAGGAACAACCGGGTTTATCTGACTGCGTGGATTTGATGGCCTGGCACATCAGACCCACAGGAGTATAAGGCTCTAGTGGGCACTGGTGTATAGTGTGCCCTGAGGCTACCAAGGGGCAGAACCCACCTCCAGTATTTATGGAGTGACATGGGGATCCCAACAGCTGATGGTATTGGAGGCCGAAGTGAGCCCAGCTGGGAAGGAGTGTCAAAAACACCTCACAGTGACCGGCCCAGAGCTTCCGTGCATCCTTGGCATAGATTGCCTCAGGAGAGGATATTTCAAAGACCCCAAAAAGGAACAAGTGGGCTTTTGGCATAGCTGCCTTGGAGATGGAGGGCATTAAACAGTTGTCTGCCTTGCCCAGTCTCTCAGTGAAGTCTCCCCTTCTCTTATGGGGTTGCTGGGGGTCTAAGAACAGCAGGTACCAATTGCTACCATGACGGTGCATCGGTGGCAATATCATACCAAGTGAGATTCCCCAGTTCCCCTCCACAAGCAGATTCACTAACTGGAGAGCCAAGGAGTGATCAGCAGGACTCGCTTGCCCTTTGACAGTCCCATATGGCCAGTGCAAATGTCTAGTAGCAAGTGGATCCTCAGGATCAGTGTCCTGGGGGTACCAGCTCCATCTGCATGAGTGATATGCACTCTGAGGCTTGGTTTGTGTGAGCATTTTTAGCTGATATTCATTGTCGAACATTCAAACGATGAGTGCTTATGTTAATAAACTAACAACCAAAGGAACCAGTGCTGTCCTGAATGTTGGAGCTGCTTTTGATAGCCAGTATAAAAGGAGAAGGAAATATCCCACTTAAGAGAGAAGTTTTCTATTTGTACTACACTGAATTTGAAGAGTTGCCAGGCTACTATGCCAAACAAAGGCTATTTCCACGTGGGCTGTGTTGTGCTTCCAGCCGTCTACGGGAAATGGCTCTTAAAATGTCTCTGCGAGTGATGATTCACTGCTGGCCCTGTCTACGAAGTGAAGTCCTCCACATACCAGTGGAAAATACAGATAGTTAAAGAATCAGGACTGGGTAGAGGTCTGGATGTTCTCAGGAACTCACAGGTCATAGTGTCACAATGCAATGTGGTTTAGGAAACCTTCGGCCTTTTTCTCCGTAATGAGGGGGTGTGAGGTGAGAGTTTTTACAAGGACATAGAGTGATAGGACAAGGGGTAATGGCTTTAAACTAAAAGAAGGTAGGTTTAGATTAGAGATTAGAAAGAAATTCTTCACTCAGAAGGTGGTGAGGAACTGGAGCAGGCTGCCCAGAGAGATTGTGGATGCCCCATCCCTGGGGGTGTTCAAGGCCAGGCTGGATGAGGCTTTGGGCAACCTGATCTGATGGGAGGTGTCCCTGCCCATGGTAGGGGGTTGGAACGAAGTGAGCCTTAAGGTCCCTTCCAACCCAACCCATTCTCTGATTTTCTGATTCTGTAATACTCAGAAACACAAACATCATGTCAAAAAGTGACAGATAATACATGCTTTATGTGTCCAGATATTTTCTATAAGAATTGATGGATATATATATGGCTTGAGACAAAAGAGACTCATTTTCAGTTGTAGGCATGGTCCCTCACAATAACAGAAAACAGTATTACCCATTATTTTATTTAAATAAGAACCATAACTGCCTTCTTGGGACAAAGATGCTGACTTTACTGAAAGTAATATGAAAGGTTTTTCCCCTGCAAGTAAATAAACTAAAAAATTGATATGTTCACAAAAGCTATTGATTTAATTGACGTCTATGGCAACTGAAAAGAAACTTGAAGGATACAGGGAAGTACTGCTCTCAGAGAGGAAGACACTCAGGAAAAGAGGCTGACAAAGTAGTGCTGTCTGTCTTTACAACTTTGTCTATATGTATTAGATGGATCCCTCAAACCTCTCACCATAGTTTAAAACTAAAGTGACAGGCCTGCCTTGTCCAACAAACTTCCAGCTTTGTCTTGCCTGTATGCTTGAATCATCAAACTAAACAGCATGACTGCCCCATGTTAAAAATTTTCATCATTCATGAAGTTTAGGTGGTAATGTGCAGATTAGGAAAATGTGTTCCTTTACAACAAGAATCATAGAGCACTAAGTATATTGTTAGCTGCTCTGCCTGGGGCTTCTGTAGGAAATTTGTGGTGGAAGACAAGCTTCCATACACATCTGGAGGAAAAGCCACTCCTGTGGTGGCAGGCTGGTACCTTCCAGAGCTGACATCTCTCACTTGGGCATAGAAGGCAGAAAGAAAACAGTTGACACAGTGGTCAACTGTCAAAAAATGCTTTCCAGCTCATCCTGAGAAGTAAGTTAATTATTTAAGTTCAAAATCCACCACCATTTAAAATTTTCTCCAGTACTAATTAAGTTTAGATTTGCCTATTATATAAATACTATATATACTATGAAGCAGGAAAAGGAAAAGGAAAAGGAAAAGGAAAAGGAAAAGGAAAAGGAAAAGGAAAAGGAAAAGGAAAAGGAAAAGGAAAAGGAAAAGGAAAAGGAAAAGGAAAAGGAAAAGGAAAAGGGAAAGGGAAAAGGGAAAGGGAAAGGGAAAGGGAAAGGGGAAAGGGAAAGGGAAAGGGAAAGGGAAAGGGAAAGGAAAGGGAAAGGGAAAGGGAAAGGAAAGGGAAAGGGAAAGGGAAAGAGAAAGGGAAAAGAGAAAGAAAAAGAGAAAGAGAAAGAGAAAGAGAAAAGAAAAAGAAAAAGAAAAAGAAAAGAAAAAGAAAAGAAAAAGAAAAAGAAAAAGAAAAAGAAAAAAGAAAAAGAAAAAGAAAAAGAAAAAGAAAAAGAAAAAGAAAAAGAAAAAGAAAAAGAAAAAGAAAAAGAAAAAGAAAAAGAAAAAGAAAAAGAAAAAGAAAAAGAAAAAGAAAAAGAAAAAGAAAGAAAAAGAATTAAACCCTGTGTTCTTCCTTCATCCCTTACTGTTAGCCTCTCTTACTCCCTTGCACAGGAAACAATCCTCTTCAGCACCATTCAGCTTTCACAGTTAACATTTAACATTCTGAAAGCTTTAAAACTATGCTTTTATTTTAATAATTTATATTTAGTGGGTAAGACAAATCCGTGACTTCAGAAAGCTAGTGGAAAAACTGGTTGCATCATTGATGGTTAATGTTTGATAAGCATCAGAGTAGTGAATAATGTTGCAAGCTTAGAATCACAGGACTTTAAAGTTTTTGTCCACATTATCATTTGGCTTTCACTTTATCCTTTAGGAACTGAGTGCAAAAAAGCACAAGCTGAAAACATCACTAAAAGAGATTTTTACATATCTGAACTCTTTTCATTTTTCTCCGTTCAGAAAACCGTATCCTTGATATTTTTGTAGAAGTTCATTGCTTGCTGAATACAACATAGCTCCAATGAAAGTCTGCAATTTCTAGATACATGAGCACTCTAGAGAAGGTTAGATAATCAGTTTCTGTCTCTTGATCTCTAATAATTAAAAAAAGTTTAAAGCCTGACTTCACAAAATGCACACTGCAGCACGTTTCACCATATTTTTTTTATATTAATTTCAATTTTTATTAATTAAGTAGTAGTCCTAAAAAGGTATGCAACCTTTTACAGCGTGACTGGGGTCCAAAAGATGTTGTGCAGCTCTTTCACGCAGAGATTACCTCATGAATGTTCATGACTGGGAGACTGGGAGTGCTTCAGTGCCTCAACCAGCATGCATTAGCACTGCAGTTGTGAAACGATACCCTCTAATCTGCTCTTCACCTTCCCTCTCAGTTCTTGGAGAGCCAAAGGTGACATAAATGTGCCACAGGCTTCAAGAGCAGGATACTGAATTAGGAAGGGCCATGCCAATGCCAAGGGTTGGGCTGGAGAAGGTGAAATGTCACAGACAGCAGAGAAGACAGTTTTCAGTCTTGCGACTTGCAGAGTGAAATTTCATTTTGCATACAGTTTCACTGAGCTAAATTCAATGGTAGTTGCTAATGATGTCCCTTTTACTGTATGTCACTCCAAAAAATACACCTGCATGAGTTATATCACATTTGCAACCAGTTTTTGTATGCTATGGAACCAGTAATGCTAACACCACATACGAATGACCTTAATTGTTGATGTCTCTTCATCATTAGTCTCAGAACACAATGTGAGAGAGAATTGAAGTCAAGTTTAGTTGCCAGTTGGCAGAAATACTTCCCAGTCTTTCTTAGGAAATGTTATGCTATGTTTTATATATTCCCTCCACATTTTTATGCTATGATCTGTCCATGCCAGTAAATGTCCCATCTGATGGAAATGCTACATTCCAGCAATTCTGCAGTTTCTCCCATGCCAACAGCTGTCCTCGCTTGGAGTTGGAGCTGGTGTCTGCATCTCAGACACTCAGGCTTCTGGGAAAACAGCTCAGCTGCAAGGAAGAGCCAAGTAAGAAATGTCTTGGAGAAGCCTTGCCTGGATCTTCTGCCCTTTCCTCCAGGGGGCTGCGCTGCAGCGTGGTCTCTTGCTCTCAGAGAGCTAGTTCTCAGTCCCTGTCTCCTAAAGCAGAACATTGAAAAAACTGATATTGACCAATCTCTTTAAAATTCATGGCAGTAGTCACTGCCCAGCACCAGCAGAAAATGGGCATCTTTGAGTGCCAAGTACAAAAAGTTTTAGCAAGTGGCTCTGTAGAAGATCTTTGTCAATTCAGATAGCTGAAATGGGGTATTGTGTTTTATGTAACTTGTTATTTGTCTTTTACAGCTATTCCAATCAAGCAGCAAAATTCCAGTGTTTCTCCAACTTTCTCTGTAGATCTGCTCTTGATTCACAGCATAACTGAGGAAGTTGCTTAGGCCAAGCTTACTCTAAGAGTGTTCTTAGTATCAATGAAACCTGTAGTAATAGCTGAAATCATGACTATAAAAAGGGCTTGATTTCCTTTGCTTTCATTCTATCTGACAAGTCATAAATGTTCCATTTATTTCATCTAGAGCAATTAGTTTACTTATTAAATAACTGAATTGAAATTCTCCCACACACAGCAGAAGCGTAGCAACTGCAAGACTATTAGAAAGAACTTTAAATTTTCTCTTCTGTAAACTAAGCTAATAATTAAAGTATTCAATAAATGATGTTACTGAAAAACTTCAAAATAATTGTGCACAAGTGGCTAAAAAGTGTAATTAATTAGGAGTGTCTGCCCCTCTCAATGGACACAGAAAGAGCATTAATTCTATTACTCTTTCAAAAGATTGGTGAAGGAGAAATTCTGTATTACTGAACAATGTTTTTGTGAGACTATGAAAATAAGTATAAAGTTAGTTTTCTTATAAAACTAGGCTGTTTATAAAACCCTAGCTAATTCCGATGAACAAGGTTTTAATAAAAGTTATGTGAACTTCCGGGGAAAGACACCGAAGCATGCACATGGCACACCACAACAACTTTGTTCAATAACAAACCCACAGAAACCAGCTCTGAGCTGGCAGCAGACAACAAATGAAAAACAGCCCACACAAAGGGAAAAAAAGTTGTCATGGAACAACAGCTGTGTCTCTTGGTCAGGCAGTTGGACTCAATGATCTTTCTAAGTCC
>NW_028180715.1:0-14000 GCF_964211825.1 Aythya ferina
AACCGGATCAGAAGAAAATACGTGATTTAACCCCAAGAAAACCCTTAAACCTACCTGATCTTCTCCAAATCCCAAAATCCACTCCCACCCACCATAAAACCCATTAGGAACTCAACAAAACGCAACGGAAACCCCAAAACACGTCAAAAACACCCCAAAAAAGAACTGGATCAGAAGAAAAAAAAAACAAAACTATGCATTTCCCTCCCAAATCACCCTAAACTCACCTGATCTTCTTCAAAACCCACAATCCACTCCCATTTAGCTTAACGACCAACGAGAACCCAACAAAACCCAACGGAGACCCCAAAAACGTCAAAAACACCCCAAAAAAGAACTGGTTCAACCCCAACAACGAAAGAAAACCCCAAAAGACATAGATCCACACCAAAAATCCCCCTAAACCAACCTGAAGTTCTCCAAAACCCACAATTTACACTTTTCCACATTGATGACCATGGAAAACCCAACGAAACCCAACGGAGACCACAAAACACGTCAAAAAAAAAAAAAAAAAAAAAAAAAAAGAAAGGGATCACCCCCAAAATTGGAAGAAAATCCTTCAAAATCATAGATCCACACCAAAAGTCCCCCTAAACCTACCTGATGATCTCCAAAACCCACAATTTACAATTTTCCAACATGATGACCATGGAAAACCCAACGAAACCCAACGGAGACCCCAAAAGAAGTCAAAAACACCCCAAAAAAGAACGGGATCACCCCCAAAAACAAAAGAAAATCCCCCAAAACCATAGATCCAATCCCAAAACCAACCTAAACCTACCTGATGTTCTCCAAAACCCACAATTTACCATTTTCCACCACGACGACCAACGAGTACACAACAAAACCCAACGGAGACCCCCAAACACCTCAAAAATTTCCCAAAAAAGAACGGGACCACCCCAAGAAACAGAAGAAAACACCAAAAAACATGACTCTGCCCCAAAAGTCCCCCTAAACCTACCTGATGTTCTCCAAAAGCCACAATTTACACTTTTTCACCATGATGACCAACAAGAACCCAACTAAAACCCAACGGAGACCCCAAAACAACACCTTATAAACACCCCAAAAAAGAACAGGATCACCCAAAAAAAAACAGAAGAAAAGACCAAATACCATGAATCCACCCCAAAATTCCCCTAAACCTATCTGAAGTTCTCCAAAACACACAATTTACAATTTTCCACCACCATGACCACGGAAAACCAAAGGAATACCAACGGAGACCCCAAAACACGTCAAAAACACCCCAAAAATAAAGGGATCACCCCCAAAAACAAAAGAAAATCCCCCAAAACCATAGATCCAATCCCAAAACCAACCTAAACCTACCTGATGTTCTCCAAAACCAACAATTTACCCTTTTCCACCATGATGACCACGGAAAACGCAACGAAACCCAATGGAGACCCCAAAACACGACAAAAACACCACCAAAATGAATTGGATCACCCCCCCCCCCAAAAAAAAAAAAAACAGAAGAAAACCCCATATATCATGAATCCACCCCAAAAGTCCCCCTAAACCTACCTGATGTTCTCCAAAACCCACAATTTACACTTTTCCACCATGATGACAACGGAAAACCCAACGAAACCCAACGAAGAACCCAAAACACGTCAGAAACACCCCAAAAATGAATTCGATCACCCCAAAACTGGAACAAAATCCCCCAAAACCATAGATCCACCCCAAAAACACCCTAAATCTACCTGATGTTCTCCAAAACCCACAATTTACACTTTTCCGCCATGATGACAACGGAAAACCCAACGAAACCCAACGGAGACCCCAAAACATGTCAAAAACTTGCCAAAAACACACTGGATCACTAGAAAAAACAGAAGAAAACCCTAAAAACCATGAATCTGCCCCAAAAGTCCTCATAAACCTACCTGATGTTCTCCAAAACCCACAATTTACACTTTTCCACCATGATGACCACGGAAAACACAACGAAACCCAACGGAGAACCCAAAACACGTCAAAAACACCCCAAACAAGAACAGGATCACCCCCAAAACCAAAGAAAACCCCAAAAAGCACGGATCCAATCCCAAAACCACTCTAAACGTACCTGATGTTCTCCAAATCCAAATGTGCACTCCCAACCACCATAAAACCCATTAGGAACTCAACGAAACCCAACGGAAACCCCAAAACACGTCAAAAACACCCCAAAAAAGAACTGAATCAGAAGAAAAAACACCAAAAACTATGAATTTCCCCGCAAAACCACCCTAAACTCACCTGATCTTCTTCAAAACCCACAATCCACTCCCATTTCCCTTAAGGACCAACGAGAATCCAACTAAAACCCAACGGAGACCCCAAAACAAGTCAAAAACACCCCAAACAAGAACAGGATAACCCCTAAAAAAGAAAGAAAACCCCCCAAAAAATAGATCCACCCCAAAACCACACTAAACCTACCTGATGTTCTCCAAATCCCAAAGTCCACTCCCAACAAACTTAAAACACATTAGGAAATCAACAAAACGCAACGGAAACCCCAAAACACGTCAAAAACACCACAAAAAAAAAAAGCGGGATCACCCCCAAAACCGAAAGAAAACCCTAAAAGCCGTTGATCCACCCCAAAAGTCCCCCTAAACCTACCTGATGTTCTCTAATACCCACAATTTACCCGTTTTCACCATGATGAACAACAAGAACCCAACAAAAACCAACGGAGACCCCAAAACACGTCAAAAACACCCCAAAAAAGAACTGAATCAGAAGAAAAAACACCAAAAACTATGAATTTCCCCGCAAAACCACCCTAAACTCACCTGATCTTCTTCAAAACCCACAATCCACTCCCATTTCCCTTAAGGACCAACGAGAATCCAACTAAAACCCAACGGAGACCCCAAAACAAGTCAAAAACACCCCAAACAAGAACGGAATCACCCCCAAAACTGGAAGAAAATCCCCAAAAAACATAGACCCACCCCAAAACGACACTAAACCTACCTGATGTTCTCCAAAACACGCAAGTTAAAATTTTCCAACATGATGAAAAACAAGAACCCAACAAAACCCAAAAGGAGACACCAAAACACGTCAAAAACACCCCAAAAAAGAAAGGGATCACCCATAAACTGGAAGAAAATCCCCAAAAAGCACAGATCCAATCCCAAAACCAGCCTAAACCTACCTGATGTTCTCCAAAACCCACAAATTTACCCTTTTCCACCATGATGACCATGGAAAACCCAACGAAACCCAATGGAGACAAAAAACGTGTCAAAAAAAAACAAAAACAAAAACAAAAAAGAACAGGATCTCCCCAAAAAACAGAAGAAAAACCCAAATGCCATAGATCCACCCCAAAAGTCCCCCTAAGCCTACCTGATGTTCTCCAAAACCCACAATTTACCCTTTTTCACAATGATGACCAACGAGAACCCAACAAAACCCAACGGACAACCCCAAAACACGTCAAAAACACCCCAAAAAAGAACAGGATCACCCCAAAAAACAGAAGAAAACCCCAAATACCATGAATCCACCCCAAAAGTCCCCCTAAACCTACCTGAAGTTCTCCAAAACCCACAATTTACCCTTTTCCACCAAGATGCCAACAGAAAACCCAACGAAACCCAACGAAGAACCCAAAACACGTCAGAAACACCCCAAAAAAGAACGGGATAACCCCCCAAACTGGAAGAAAATCCCCAAAAAGCATGGATCCAATCCCAAAACCACCCTAAACCTACCTGATCTTCTCCAAATCCCAAAGTCCACTCCCAACCACCATAAAACCCATTAGGAACTCAACAAAACGCAACAGAAACCCCAAAACACCTCAAAAACACCCCAAAAGCAAACCGGATCAGAAGAAAATACGTGATTTAACCCCTAGAAAACCCTTAAACCTACCTGATCTTCTCCAAATCCCAAAATCCACTCCCACCCACCATAAAACCCATTAGGAACTCAACAAAACGCAACGGAAACCCCAAAACACGTCAAAAACACCACAAAAAAAAAAAGCGGGATCACCCCCAAAACTGGAAGAAAATCCCCAAAAAACATAGATCCACCCCAAAAATACACTAAACCTACCTGATGTTCTCCAAAACACGCAAGTTAAACTTTTCCAACATGATGAAAAACAAGAACCCATCAAAACCCAACAGAGACCCCAAAACACGTCAAAAACACCCCAAAAAAGAAAGGGATCACCCATAAACTGGAAGAAAATCCCCAAAAAGCACAGATCCAATCCCAAAACCAGCCTAAACCTACCTGATGTTCTCCAAAACCCACAAATTTACCCTTTTCCACCATGATGACCATGGAAAACCCAACGAAACCCAATGGAGACAAAAAACGTGTCAAAAAAAAAAAAAACAACAAAAACAAAAAAGAACAGGATCTCCCCCAAAAACAGAAGAAAAACCCAAATGCCATAGATCCACCCCAAAAGTCCCCCTAAGCCTACCTGATGTTCTCCAAAACCCACAATTTACCCTTTTTCACAATGATGACCAACGAGAACCCAACAAAACCCAACGGACAACCCCAAAACACGTCAAAAACACCCCAAAAAAGAACAGGATCACCCCAAAAAACAGAAGAAAACCCCAAATACCATGAATCCACCCCAAAAGTCCCCCTAAACCTACCTGAAGTTCTCCAAAACCCACAATTTACCCTTTTCCACCAAGATGCCAACAGAAAACCCAACAAAACCCAACAGAGACATCAAAACATGTCAAAAACACCCCAAAAAAGAACGGGATAACCCCCAAAACTGGAAGAAAATCCCCAAAAAGCATGGATCCAATCCCAAAACCACCCTAAACCTACCTGATCTTCTCCAAATCCCAAAGTCCACTCCCAACCACCATAAAACCCATTAGGAACTCAACAAAACGCAACAGAAACCCCAAAACACCTCAAAAACACCCCAAAAGCAAACCGGATCAGAAGAAAATACGTGATTTAACCCCAAGAAAACCCTTAAACCTACCTGATCTTCTCCAAATCCCAAAATCCACTCCCACCCACCATAAAACCCATTAGGAACTCAACAAAACGCAACGGAAACCCCAAAACACGTCAAAAACACCCCAAAAAAGAACTGGATCAGAAGAAAAAAAAAACAAAACTATGCATTTCCCTCCCAAATCACCCTAAACTCACCTGATCTTCTTCAAAACCCACAATCCACTCCCATTTAGCTTAACGACCAACGAGAACCCAACAAAACCCAACGAAGAACCCAAAAACGTCAAAAACACCCCAAAAAAGAACTGGTTCAACCCCAACAACGAAAGAAAACCCCAAAAGCCATAGATCCACACCAAAAATCCCCCTAAACCAACCTGAAGTTCTCCAAAACCCACAATTTACACTTTTCCACATTGATGACAATGGAAAACCCAACGAAACCCAACGGAGACCACAAAACACGTCAAAAACACGCCGAAAACCAACTGGATCACTAGAAAAAACAGAAGAAAACCCTAAAAACCATGAATCTGCCCCAAAAGTCCTCATAAACCTACCTGATGTTCTCCAAAACCCACAATTTACACTTTTCCACCATGATGACCACGGAAAACCCAACGAAACCCAACGGAGAACCCAAAACACGTCAAAAACACCCCAAACAAGAACAGGATCACCCCCAAAACCAAAGAAAACCCCAAAAAGCACGGATCCAATCCCAAAACCACTCTAAACGTACCTGATGTTCTCCAAATCCAAATGTCCACTCCCAACCACCATAAAACCCATTAGGAACTCAACAAAACCCAACGGAAACCCCAAAACACGTCAAAAACACCCCAAAAAAGAACTGAATCAGAAGAAAAAACACCAAAAACTATGAATTTCCCCGCAAAACCACCCTAAACTCACCTGATCTTCTTCAAAACCCACAATCCACTCCCATTTCCCTTAAGGACCAACGAGAATCCAACTAAAACCCAACGGAGACCCCAAAACAAGTCAAAAACACCCCAAACAAGAACAGGATAACCCCTAAAAAAGAAAGAAAACCCCAAAAAAACATAGATCCACCCCAAAACCACACTAAACCTACCTGATGTTCTCCAAATCCCAAAGTCCACTCCCAACAAACTTAAAACACATTAGGAAATCAACAAAACGCAACGGAAACCCCAAAACACGTCAAAAACACCACAAAAAAAAAAAGCGGGATCACCGCCAAAACTGGAAGAAAAACCCCAAAAAACATAGATCCACCCCAAAACGACACTAAACCTACCTGATGTTCTCCAAAACACGCAAGTTAAACTTTTCCAACATGATGAAAAACAAGAACCCAACAAAACCCAACAGAGACCCCAAAACACGTCAAAAACACCCCAAAAAAGAAAGGGATCACCCATAAACTGGAAGAAAATCCCCAAAAAGCACAGATCCAATCCCAAAACCAGCCTAAACCTACCTGATGTTCTCCAAAACCCACAAATTTACCCTTTTCCACCATGATGACCGTGGAAAACCCAACGAAACCCAATGGAGACAAAAAACGTGTCAAAAAAAAACAAAAACAAAAACAAAAAAGAACAGGATCTCCCCCAAAAACAGAAGAAAAACCCAAATGCCATAGATCCACCCCAAAAGTCCCCCTAAGCCTACCTGATGTTCTCCAAAACCCACAATTTACCCTTTTTCACAATGATGACCAACGAGAACCCAACAAAACCCAACGGACAACCCCAAAACACGTCAAAAACACCCCAAAAAAGAACAGGATCACCCCAAAAAACAGAAGAAAACCCCAAATACCATGAATCCACCCCAAAAGTCCCCCTAAACCTACCTGAAGTTCTCCAAAACCCACAATTTACCCTTTTCCACCAAGATGCCAACAGAAAACCCAACAAAACCCAACAGAGACATCAAAACATGTCAAAAACACCCCAAAAAAGAACGGGATAACCCCCAAAACTGGAAGAAAATCCCCAAAAAGCATGGATCCAATCCCAAAACCACCCTAAACCTACCTGATCTTCTCCAAATCCCAAAGTCCACTCCCAACCACCATAAAACCCATTAGGAACTCAACAAAACGCAACAGAAACCCCAAAACACCTCAAAAACACCCCAAAAGCAAACCGGATCAGAAGAAAATACGTGATTTAACCCCAAGAAAACCCTTAAACCTACCTGATCTTCTCCAAATCCCAAAATCCACTCCCACCCACCATAAAACCCATTAGGAACTCAACAAAACGCAACGGAAACCCCAAAACACGTCAAAAACACCCCAAAAAAGAACTGGATCAGAAGAAAAAAAAAAACAAAACTATGCATTTCCCTCCCAAATCACCCTAAACTCACCTGATCTTCTTCAAAACCCACAATCCACTCCCATTTAGCTTAACGACCAACGAGAACCCAACAAAACCCAACGGAGACCCCAAAAACGTCAAAAACACCCCAAAAAAGAACTGGTTCAACCCCAACAACGAAAGAAAACCCCAAAAGACATAGATCCACACCAAAAATCCCCCTAAACCAACCTGAAGTTCTCCAAAACCCACAATTTACACTTTTCCACCATGATGACAACGGAAAACCCAACGAAACCCAACGGAGACCACAAAACACGTCAAAAACACGCCGAAAACCAACTGGATCACTAGAAAAAACAGAAGAAAACCCTAAAAACCATGAATCTGCCCCAAAAGTCCTCATAAACCGACCTGATGTTCTCCAAAACCCACAATTTACACTTTTCCACCATGATGACCACGGAAAACCCAACGAAACCCAACGGAGAACCCAAAACACGTCAAAAACACCCCAAACAAGAACAGGATCACCCCCAAAACCAAAGAAAACCCCAAAAAGCACGGATCCAATCCCAAAACCACTCTAAACGTACCTGATGTTCTCCAAATCCAAATGTCCACTCCCAACCACCATAAAACCCATTAGGAACTCAACGAAACCCAACGGAAACCCCAAAACACGTCAAAAACACCCCAAAAAAGAACTGAATCAGAAGAAAAAACACCAAACACTATGAATTTCCCCGCAAAACCACCCTAAACTCACCTGATCTTCTTCAAAACCCACAATCCACTCCCATTTCCCTTAAGGACCAACGAGAATCCAACTAAAACCCAACGGAGACCCCAAAACAAGTCAAAAACACCCCAAACAAGAACAGGATAACCCCTAAAAAAGAAAGAAAACCCCAAAAAAACATAGATACACCCCAAAACCACACTAAACCTACCTGATGTTCTCCAAATCCCAAAGTCCACTCCCAACAAACTTAAAACACATTAGGAAATCAACAAAACGCAACGGAAACCCCAAAACACGTCAAAAACACCACAAAAAAAAAAGCGGGATCACCCCCAAAACTGGAAGAAAATCCCCAAAAAACATAGATCCACCCCAAAACGACACTAAACCTACCTGATGTTCTCCAAAACACGCAAGTTAAACTTTTCCAACATGATGAAAAACAAGAACCCAACAAAACCCAAAAGGAGACACCAAAACACGTCAAAAACACCCCAAAAAAGAAAGGGATCACCCATAAACTGGAAGAAAATCCCCAAAAAGCACAGATCCAATCCCAAAACCAGCCTAAACCTACCTGATGTTCTCCAAAACCCACAAATTTACCCTTTTCCACCATGATGACCATGGAAAACCCAACGAAACCCAATGGAGACAAAAAACGTGTCAAAAAAAAAAAAAAACAACAAAAACAAAAAAGAACAGGATCTCCCCCAAAAACAGAAGAAAAACCCAAATGCCATAGATCCACCCCAAAAGTCCCCCTAAGCCTACCTGATGTTCTCCAAAACCCACAATTTACCCTTTTTCACAATGATGACCAACGAGAACCCAACAAAACCCAACGGACAACCCCAAAACACGTCAAAAACACCCCAAAAAAGAACAGGATCACCCCAAAAAACAGAAGAAAACCCCAAATACCATGAATCCACCCCAAAAGTCCCCCTAAACCTACCTGAAGTTCTCCAAAACCCACAATTTACCCTTTTCCACCAAGATGCCAACAGAAAACCCAACAAAACCCAACAGAGACATCAAAACATGTCAAAAACACCCCAAAAAAGAACGGGATAACCCCCAAAACTGGAAGAAAATCCCCAAAAAGCATGGATCCAATCCCAAAACCACCCTAAACCTACCTGATCTTCTCCAAATCCCAAAGTCCACTCCCAACCACCATAAAACCCATTAGGAACTCAACAAAACGCAACAGAAACCCCAAAACACCTCAAAAACACCCCAAAAGCAAACCGGATCAGAAGAAAATACGTGATTTAACCCCAAGAAAACCCTTAAACCTACCTGATCTTCTCCAAATCCCAAAATCCACTCCCACCCACCATAAAACCCATTAGGAACTCAACAAAACGCAACGGAAACCCCAAAACACGTCAAAAACACCCCAAAAAAGAACTGGATCAGAAGAAAAAAAAAAACAAAACTATGCATTTCCCTCCCAAATCACCCTAAACTCACCTGATCTTCTTCAAAACCCACAATCCACTCCCATTTAGCTTAACGACCAACGAGAACCCAACAAAACCCAACGGAGACCCCAAAAACGTCAAAAACACCCCAAAAAAGAACTGGTTCAACCCCAACAACGAAAGAAAACCCCAAAAGACATAGATCCACACCAAAAATCCCCCTAAACCAACCTGAAGTTCTCCAAAACCCACAATTTACACTTTTCCACATTGATGACCACGGAAAACCCAACGAAACCCAACGGAGACCACAAAACACGTCAAAAAAAAAAAAAAAAAAAAAAAAAAAGAAAGGGATCACCCCCAAAATTGGAAGAAAATCCTTCAAAATCATAGATCCACCCCAAAACCACCCTAAACCTACCTGATGATCTCCAAAACCCACAATTTACAATTTTCCAACATGATGACCATGGAAAACCCAACGAAACCCAACGGAGACCCCAAAAGAAGTCAAAAACACCCAAAACAAGAACGGGATAAACCCTAAAAACGAAAGAAAACCCCAAAAGCCATAGATCCACACCAAAAGTCCCCCTAAACCTACCTGATGTTCTCCAAAACCCACAATTTACACTTTTTCACCAGGATGACCAACATGAACCAAACGAAAACCCAAAACGAGACACCAAAACACGTCAAGAACACCCCAAAAATAAAGGGATCACCCATAAACTGGAAGAAAATCCCCAAAAAGCACGGATCCAATCCCAAAACCACCCTAAACCTACCTGATGTTCTCCAAAACCAACAATTTACCCTTTTCCACCATGATGACCACGGAAAACGCAACGAAACCCAATGGAGACCACAAAACACGTCAAAAACACCCCCAAAATGAATTGGATCACCCCCCCCCCCCAAAAAAAAAAAACAGAAGAAAACCCCATATATCATGAATCCACCCCAAAAGTCCCCCTAAACCTACCTGATGTTCTCCAAAACCCACAATTTACACTTTTCCACCATGATGACAACGGAAAACCCAACGAAACCCAACGAAGAACCCAAAACATGTCAGAAACACCCCAAAAATGAATTCGATCACCCCAAAACTGGAACAAAATCCCCCAAAACCATAGATCCACCCCAAAAACACCCTAAATCTACCTGATGTTCTCCAAAACCCACAATTTACACTTTTCCACCATGATGACAACGGAAAACCCAACGAAACCCAACGGAGGCCCCAAAACACGTCAAAAACACGCCGAAAACCAACTGGATCACTAGAAAAAACAGAAGAAAACCCTAAAAACCATGAATCTGCCCCAAAAGTCCTCATAAACCTACCTGATGTTCTCCAAAACCCACAATTTACACTTTTCCACCATGATGACCACGGAAAACCCAACGAAACCCAACGGAGAACCCAAAACACGTCAAAAACACCCCAAACAAGAACAGGATCACCCCCAAAACCAAAGAAAACCCCAAAAAGCACGGATCCAATCCCAAAACCACTCTAAACGTACCTGATGTTCTCCAAATCCAAATGTGCACTCCCAACCACCATAAAACCCATTAGGAACTCAACGAAACCCAACGGAAACCCCAAAACACGTCAAAAACACCCCAAAAAAGAACTGAATCAGAAGAAAAAACACCAAAAACTATGAATTTCCCCGCAAAACCACCCTAAACTCACCTGATCTTCTTCAAAACCCACAATCCACTCCCATTTCCCTTAAGGACCAACGAGAATCCAACTAAAACCCAACGGAGACTCCAAAACAAGTCAAAAACACCCCAAACAAGAACAGGATAACCCCTAAAAAAGAAAGAAAACCCCAAAAAAACATAGATACACCCCAAAACCACACTAAACCTACCTGATGTTCTCCAAATCCCAAAGTCCACTCCCAACAAACTTAAAACACATTAGGAAATCAACAAAACGCAACGGAAACCCCAAAACACGTCAAAAACACCACAAAAAAAAAAAGCGGGATCACCCCCAAAACCGAAAGAAAACCCTAAAAGCCGTTGATCCACCCCAAAAGTCCCCCTAAACCTACCTGATGTTCTCTAATACCCACAATTTACCCGTTTTCACCATGATGAACAACAAGAACCCAACAAAAACCAACGGAGACCCCAAAACACGTCAAAAACACCCCAAAAAAGAACTGAATCAGAAGAAAAAACACCAAAAACTATGAATTTCCCCGCAAAACCACCCTAAACTCACCTGATCTTCTTCAAAACCCACAATCCACTCCCATTTCCCTTAAGGACCAACGAGAATCCAACTAAAACCCAACGGAGACCCCAAAACAAGTCAAAAACACCCCAAACAAGAACGGAATCACCCCCAAAACTGGAAGAAAATCCCCAAAAAACATAGATCCACCCCAAAACCACACTAAACCTACCTGATGTTCTCCAAAACACGCAAGTTAAACTTTTCCAACATGATGAAAAACAAGAACCCAACAAAACCCAAAAGGAGACACCAAAACACGTCAAAAACACCCCAAAAAAGAAAGGGATCACCCATAAACTGGAAGAAAATCCCCAAAAAGCACAGATCCAATCCCAAAACCAGCCTAAACCTACCTGATGTTCTCCAAAACCCACAAATTTACCCTTTTCCACCATGATGACCATGGAAAACCCAACGAAACCCAATGGAGACAAAAAACGTGTCAAAAAAAAAAAAAAACAAAAACAAAAAAGAACAGGATCTCCCCCAAAAACAGAAGAAAAACCCAAATGCCATAGATCCACCCCAAAAGTCCCCCTAAGCCTACCTGATGTTCTCCAAAACTCACAATTTACCCTTTTTCACAATGATGACCAACGAGAACCCAACAAAACCCAACGGACAACCCCAAAACACGTCAAAAACACCCCAAAAAAGAAAGGAATCACCCATAAACTGGAAGAAAATCCCCAAAAAGCACAGATCCAATCCCAAAACCAGCCTAAACCTACCTGATGTTCTCCAAAACCCACAAATTTACCCTTTTCCACCATGATGACCATGGAAAACCCAACGAAACCCAATGGAGACAAAAAACGTGTCAAAAAAAAAAAAAACAACAAAAACAAAAAAGAACAGGATCTCCCCCAAAAACAGAAGAAAAACCCAAATGCCATAGATCCACCCCAAAAGTCCCCCTAGGCCTACCTGATGTTCTCCAAAACTCACAATTTACCCTTTTTCACAATGATGACCAACGAGAACCCAACAAAACCCAACGGACAACCCCAAAACACGTCAAAAACACCCCAAAAAAGAAAGGGATCACCCATAAACTGGAAGAAAATCCCCAAAAAGCACAGATCCAATCCCAAAACCAGCCTAAACCTACCTGATGTTCTCCAAAACCCACAAATTTACCCTTTTCCACCATGATGACCATGGAAAACCCAACGAAACCCAATGGAGACAAAAAACGTGTCAAAAAAAAAAAAAAAAAAAACAACAAAAACAAAAAAGAACAGGATCTCCCCCAAAAACAGAAGAAAAACCCAAATGCCATAGATCCACCCCAAAAGTCCCCCTAAGCCTACCTGATGTTCTCCAAAACCCACAATTTACCCTTTTTCACAATGATGACCAACGAGAACCCAACAAAACCCAACGGACAACCCCAAAACACGTCAAAAACACCCCAAAAAAGAACAGGATCACCCCAAAAAACAGAAGAAAACCCCAAATACCATGAATCCACCCCAAAAGTCCCCCTAAACCTACCTGAAGTTCTCCAAAACCCACAATTTACCCTTTTCCACCAAGATGCCAACAGAAAACCCAACAAAACCCAACAGAGACATCAAAACATGTCAAAAACACCCCAAAAAAGAACGGGATAACCCCCAAAACTGGAAGAAAATCCCCAAAAAGCATGGATCCAATCCCAAAACCACCCTAAACCTACCTGATCTTCTCCAAATCCCAAAGTCCACTCCCAACCACCATAAAACCCATTAGGAACTCAACAAAACGCAACAGAAACCCCAAAACACCTCAAAAACACCCCAAAAGCAAACCGGATCAGAAGAAAATACGTGATTTAACCCCAAGAAAACCCTTAAACCTACCTGATCTTCTCCAAATCCCAAAATCCACTCCCACCCACCATAAAACCCATTAGGAACTCAACAAAACGCAACGGAAACCACAAAACACGTCAAAAACACCCCAAAAAAGAACTGGATCAGAAGAAAAAAAAAACAAAACTATGCATTTCCCTCCCAAATCACCCTAAACTCACCTGATCTTCTTCAAAACACACAATCCACTCCCATTTAGCTTAACGACCAACGAGAACCCAACAAAACCCAACGGAGACCCCAAAAACGTCAAAAACACCCCAAAAAAGAACTGGTTCAACCCCAACAACGAAAGAAAACCCCAAAAGCCATAGATCCACACCAAAAGTCCCCCTAAACCTACCTGATGTTCTCCAAAACCCACAATTTACCATTTTCCGCCACGATGACCAACGAGTACACAACAAAACCCAACGG
>NW_028180714.1:0-14000 GCF_964211825.1 Aythya ferina
GGTTTTGGACAACTTCAGGTAGGTTTAGGGGGAGTTTTCACGTGGATTCATGGTATTTGGGGTTTTCTTCTTTTTGGGGGAGTGATCCTCTCCTTTCTTCGGGTGATTTTGAAGTGTTTTGGGGTTTCCGTTGCGTTTCGTTGAGTTCCTAATGTGTTTTATGGTGGTTGGGAGTGTGCTTTGGGATTAGGAGAACATCAGGTAGGTTTAGGGTGTCTTTGGGGTGGATCTATGGTATTTGGGGTTTTCTTCTATTTTTTGGCGTGATCCTGTTCTTTTTTGGGGTGTTTTGGACGTGTTTTGGGGTCTCCGTTGGGTTTTGTTGTGTTCTCGTTGGTCATCATGGTGGAAAAGTGTAAATTGTGGGTTTTGGAGAAGATCAGGTAGGTTTAGGGTGGTTTTGGGGTGGATCTATGGTTTTGGCGTATTTTCTTCCAGTTTTGGTGGTGATCCTTTTCTTGTTTGGGGTGTTTTTGACGTGTTTTGGTGTCTCCACTAGGTTTTGTTGTGTTCTTGTTTGTCATTATGTTAAATATGTGTGGATTGTGGGTTTTGGGGAACATCAGGTAGGTTTAGGGTGGTTTTGGGTTTGATCTATGGTTTTGGCGGTTTTTCTTCGAGTTTTGGGGGTGATGCCGTTCTTGTTTGGGGTGTTTTTGACGTGTTTTGGGGTCTCCATTAGGTTTTGTTGTGTTCTTGTTGGTCATTATGTTAAATAGGTGTGGATTGTGGGTTTTGGAGAACATCAGGTAGGTTTAGGGTGGTTTTGGGGTGGATCTATGATTTTGGCGTATTTTCTTCCAGTTTTGGGGGTGATGCCGATATTTTTTGGGGTGTTTTTGATGTGTTTTTGGGTCTCCGTTGGGTTTTGTTGTGTTCTTGTTGGTCATTATGTTAAATAGGTGTGGATTGTGGGTTTTGGAGAAGATCAGGTAGGTTTAGGGTGGGTTTTGGTTTGATCTATGGTTTTGGCGGATTTTCTTCCAGTTTTGGGGGTGATGCCGTTCTTGTTTGGGGTGTTTTTGACGTGTTTTGGGGTCTCTGTTGGGTTTATTTGCGTTCTCATTGGTCATCATGGTGGAAAAGGGTACATTGTGGGTTTTGGAGAACATCAGGTAGGTTTAGGGTGTCTTTGGGGTGGATCTATGGTATTTGGGGTTTTCTTCTATTTTTTGGCATGAACCTGTTCTTTTTTGGGGTGTTTTTGATGTGTTTTTGGGTCTCCGTTGGGTTTTGTTGTGTTCTTGTTGGTCATTATGTTAAATAGGTGTGGATTGTGGGTTTTGGAGAATATCAGGTAGGTTTAGGGTGGGTTTTGGGGTGGATCTATGGTTTTGGCGGATTTTCTTCCAGTTTTGGGGGTGATGCCGTTCTTGTTTGGGGTGTTTTTGACGTGTTTTGGGGTCTCTGTTGGGTTTATTTGCGTTCTCATTGGTCATCATGGTGGAAAAGGGTACATTGTAGGTTTTGGAGAACATCAGGTAGGTTTAGGGTGTCTTTGGGGTGGATCTATGGTATTTGGGGTTTTCTTCTATTTTTTGGCATGAACCTGTTCTTTTTTGGGGAGTTTTTGATGTGTTTTTGGGTCTCCGTTGGGTTTTGTTGTGTTCTTGTTGGTCATTATGTTAAATAGGAGTGGATTGTGGGTTTTGGAGAAGATCAGGTAGGTTTAGGGTGGTTTTGGGGTGGATCTATGGTTTTGGCGTTTTTTCTTCCAGATTTGGGGGTGATGCCGATATTTTTTGGGGTGTTTTGGACGTGTTCTGGGGTCTCCGTTGTGTTTCATTGGGTTTTCCATGGTCATTATGGTGGAAAAGGATACATTGTGGGTTTTGGAGAAGATCAGGTAGGTTTAGGGTGGTTTTGGGGTGGATCTATGGTTTTGGGGGAATTTCTTCCAGTTTTGGGGGTGATGCCGATATTTTTTGGGGTGTTTTGGACGTGTTTTGTGGTCTCCATTAGGTTTTGTTGTGTTCTTGTTGGTCATTATGTTAAATAGGTGTGGATTGTGGGTTTTGGAGAAGATTAGGTAGGTTTAGGGTGGGTTTTGGTTTGATCTATGGTTTTGGCGGATTTTCTTCGAGTTTTGGGGGTGATGCCGTTCTTCTTTGGGGTGTTTTTGACGTGTTTTGGGGTCTCTGTTGGGTTTATTTGCGTTCTCATTGGTCATCATGGTGGAAAAGTGTACATTGTGGGTTTTGGAGAACATCAGGTAGGTTTAGGGTGTCTTTGGGGTGGATCTATGGTATTTGCGGTTTTCTTCTATTTTTTGGCATGAACCTGTTCTTTTTTGGGGTGTTTTTGATGTGTTTTTGGGTCTCCGTTGGGTTTTGTTGTGTTCTTGTTGGTCATTATGTTAAATAGGAGTGGATTGTGGGTTTTGGAGAAGATCAGGTAGGTTTAGGGTGGTTTTGGGGTGGATCTATGGTTTTGGCGTATTTTCTTCCAGATTTGGGGGTGATGCCGATATTTTTTGGGGTGTTTTGGACGTGTTTTGGGGTCTCCGTTGTGTTTCATTGGGTTTTCCATGGTCATCATGGTGGAAAAGGGTAAATTGTGGGTTTTGGAGAATATCAGATAGGTTTAGGGTGGTTTTGGGGTGGATCTATGGTTTTGGCGTATTTTCTTCCAGTTTTGGGGGTGATGCCGATATTTTTTGGGGTGTTTTGGACGTGTTTTGGGGTCTCCTTTGGGTTTTGTTGTGTTCTCGTTGGTCATCATGGTGGAAAAGGGTACATTGTGGGTTTTGGAGAAGATCAGGTAGGTTTAGGGTGGTTTTGGGGTGGATCTATGGTTTTGGCATATTTTCTTTCAGTTTTGGGGGTGATGCCGATATTTTTTGGGGTGTTTTGGACGTTTTTTGGGGTCTCCGTTGGGTTTTGTTGTGTTCTCGTTGGTCATCATGGTGGAAAAGGGTACATTGTGGGTTTTGGAGAAGATCAGGTAGGTTTAGGGTGGTTTTGGGGTGGATCTATGGTTTTGGTGTATTTTCTTCCAGTTTTGGGGGTGATGCCGATATTTTTTGGGGTGTTTTTGACGTGTTTTGGGGTCTCCCTTAGGTTTTGTTGTGTTCTTGTTGGTCATTATGTTAAATAGGAGTGGATTGTGGGTTTTGGAGAAGATCAGGTAGGTTTAGGGTGGTTTTGGGGTGGATCTATGGTTTTGGCGGATTTTCTTCCAGATTTGGGGGTGATGCCGATATTTTTTGGTGTGTTTTGGACGTGTTCTGGGGTCTCCGTTGTGTTTCATTGGGCTTTCCATGGTCATCGTGTTGTTAAAGTGTAAATTGTGGGTTTTGGACAACTTCAGGTAGGTTTAGGGGGAGTTTTCACGTGGATTCATGGTATTTGGGGTTTTCTTCTTTTTGGGGGAGTGATCCTCTCCTTTCTTCGGGTGATTTTGAAGTGTTTTGGGGTTTCCCTTGCGTTTCGTTGAGTTCCTAATGTGTTTTATGTTGGTTGGGAGTGTGCTTTGGGATTAGGAGAACATCAGGTAGGTTTAGGGTGTCTTTGGGGTGGATCTATGGTATTTGGGGTTTTCTTCTATTTTTTGGCGTGATCCTGTTCTTTTTTGGGGTGTTTTGGACGTGTTTTGGGGTCTCCGTTGGGTTTTGTTGTGTTCTCGTTGGTCATCATGGTGGAAAAGTGTAAATTGTGGGTTTTGGAGAAGATCAGGTAGGTTTAGGGTGGTTTTGGGGTGGATCTATGGTTTTGGGGGATTTTCTTCCAGTTTTGGGGGTGATGCCGATATTTTTTGGGGTGTTTTTGACGTGTTTTGGTGTCTCCACTAGGTTTTGTTGTGTTCTTGTTTGTCATTATGTTAAATATGTGTGGATTGTGGGTTTTGGGGAACATCAGGTAGGTTTAGGGTGGTTTTGGGTTTGATCTATGGTTTTGGCGGATTTTCTTCGAGTTTTGGGGGTGATGCCGTTCTTGTTTGGGGTGTTTTTGACGTGTTTTTGGGTCTCAATTAGGTTTTGTTGTGTTCTTGTTTGTCATTATGTTAAATAGGTGTGGATTGTGGGTTTTGGAGAAGATCAGGTAGGTTTAGGGTGGTTTTGGGTTTGATCTATGGTTTTGGCGGTTTTTCTTCGAGTTTTGGGGGTGATGCCGTTCTTGTTTGGGGTGTTTTTGACGTGTTTTGGGGTCTCCATTAGGTTTTGTTGTGTTCTTGTTGGTCATTATGTTAAATAGGTGTGGATTGTGGGTTTTGGAGAAGATCAGGTAGGTTTAGGGTGGTTTTGGGGTGGATCTATGATTTTGGCGTATTTTCTTCCAGTTTTGGGGGTGATGCCGATATTTTTTGGGGTGTTTTGGACGTGTTTTGTGGTCTCCATTAGGTTTTGTTGTGTTCTTGGTGGTCATTATGTTAAATAGGTGTGGATTGTGGGTTTTGGAGAAGATCAGGTAGGTTTAGGGTGGGTTTTGGTTTGATCTATGGTTTTGGCGGATTTTCTTCGAGTTTTGGGGGTGATGCCGTTCTTCTTTGGGGTGTTTTTGACGTGTTTTGGGGTCTCTGTTGGGTTTATTTGCGTTCTCATTGGTCATCATGGTGGAAAAGGGTACATTGTGGGTTTTGGAGAACATCAGGTAGGTTTAGGGTGTCTTTGGGGTGGATCTATGGTATTTGGGGTTTTCTTCTATTTTTTGGCATGAACCTGTTCTTTTTTGGGGTGTTTTTGATGTGTTTTTGGGTCTCCGTTGGGTTTTGTTGTGTTCTTGTTGGTCATTATGTTAAATAGGTGTGGATTGTGGGTTTTGGAGAAGATCAGGTAGGTTTAGGGTGGGTTTTGGTTTGATCTATGGTTTTGGCGGATTTTCTTCGAGTTTTGGGGGTGATGCCGTTCTTCTTTGGGGTGTTTTTGACGTGTTTTGGGGTCTCTGTTGGGTTTATTTGCGTTCTCATTGGTCATCATGGTGGAAAAGTGTACATTGTGGGTTTTGGAGAACATCAGGTAGGTTTAGGGTGTCTTTGGGGTGGATCTATGGTATTTGCGGTTTTCTTCTATTTTTTGGCATGAACCTGTTCTTTTTTGGGGTGTTTTTGATGTGTTTTTGGGTCTCCGTTGGGTTTTGTTGTGTTCTTGTTGGTCATTATGTTAAATAGGAGTGGATTGTGGGTTTTGGAGAAGATCAGGTAGGTTTAGGGTGGTTTTGGGGTGGATCTATGGTTTTGGCGTATTTTCTTCCAGATTTGGGGGTGATGCCGATATTTTTTGGGGTGTTTTTGACGTGTTTTGGGGTCTCCGTTGTGTTTCATTGGGTTTTCCATGGTCATCATGGTGGAAAAGGGTAAATTGTGGGTTTTGGAGAATATCAGATAGGTTTAGGGTGGTTTTGGGGTGGATCTATGGTTTTGGCGTATTTTCTTCCAGTTTTGGGGGTGATGCCGATATTTTTTGGGGTGTTTTTGACGTGTTTTGGGGTCTCCTTTGGGTTTTGTTGTGTTGTCGTTGGTCATCATGGTGGAAAAGGGTACATTGTGGGTTTTGGAGAAGATCAGGTAGGTTTAGGGTGGTTTTGGGGTGGATCTATGGTTTTGGTGTATTTTCTTCCAGTTTTGGGGGTGATGCCGATATTTTTTGGGGTGTTTTTGACGTGTTTTGGGGTCTCCCTTAGGTTTTGTTGTGTTCTTGTTGGTCATTATGTTAAATAGGAGTGGATTGTGGGTTTTGGAGAAGATCAGGTAGGTTTAGGGTGGTTTTGGGGTGGATCTATGGTTTTGGCGTTTTTTCTTCCAGATTTGGGGGTGATGCCGATATTTTTTGGGGAGTTTTTGACGTGTTTTGGGGTCTCCGTTGTGTTTCATTGGGTTTTCCACGGTCATTATGGTGGAAAAGGGTACATTGTGGGTTTTGGAGAACATCAGGTAGGTTTAGGGTGGTTTTGGGGTGGATCTATGGTTTTGGGGGAATTTCTTCCAGTTTTGGGGGTGATGCCGATATTTTTTGGTGTGTTTTGGACGTGTTTTGTGGTCTCCATTAGGTTTTGTTGTGTTCTTGGTGGTCATTATGTTAAATAGGTGTGGATTGTGGGTTTTGGAGAAGATCAGGTAGGTTTAGGGTGGGTTTTGGTTTGATCTATGGTTTTGGCGGATTTTCTTCGAGTTTTGGGGGTGATGCCGTTCTTCTTTGGGGTGTTTTTGACGTGTTTTGGGGTCTCTGTTGGGTTTATTTGCGTTCTCATTGGTCATCATGGTGGAAAAGTGTACATTGTGGGTTTTGGAGAACATCAGGTAGGTTTAGGGTGTCTTTGGGGTGGATCTATGGTATTTGCGGTTTTCTTCTATTTTTTGGCATGAACCTGTTCTTTTTTGGGGTGTTTTTGATGTGTTTTTGGGTCTCCGTTGGGTTTTGTTGTGTTCTTGTTGGTCATTATGTTAAATAGGTGTGGATTGTGGGTTTTGGAGAAGATCAGGTAGGTTTAGGGTGGTTTTGGGGTGGATCTATTGTTTTGGCGTATTTTCTTCCAGATTTGGGGGTGATGCCAATATTTTTTGGGGTGTTTTGGACGTGTTTTGGGGTCTCCTTTGGGTTTTGTTGTGTTCTCGTTGGTCATCATGGTGGAAAAGGGTACATTGTGGGTTTTGGAGAAGATCAGGTAGGTTTAGGGTGGTTTTGGGGTGGATCTATGGTTTTGGCATATTTTCTTCCAGTTTTGGGGGTGATGCCGATATTTTTTGGGGTGTTTTGGACGTTTTTTGGGGTCTCCTTTGGGTTTTGTTGTGTTCTCGTTGGTCATCATGGTGGAAAAGGGTACATTGTGGGTTTTGGAGAAGATCAGGTAGGTTTAGGGTGGTTTTGGGGTGGATCTATGGTTTTGGTGTATTTTCTTCCAGTTTTGGGGGTGATGCCGATATTTTTTGGGGTGTTTTTGACGTGTTTTGGGGTCTCCCTTAGGTTTTGTTGTGTTCTTGTTGGTCATTATGTTAAATAGGAGTGGATTGTGGGTTTTGGAGAAGATCAGGTAGGTTTAGGGTGGTTTTGGGGTGGATCTATGGTTTTGGCGGATTTTCTTCCAGATTTGGGGGTGATGCCGATATTTTTTGGTGTGTTTTGGACGTGTTCTGGGGTCTCCGTTGTGTTTCATTGGGCTTTCCATGGTCATCGTGTTGTTAAAGTGTAAATTGTGGGTTTTGGACAACTTCAGGTAGGTTTAGGGGGAGTTTTCACGTGGATTCATGGTATTTGGGGTTTTCTTCTTTTTGGGGGAGTGATCCTCTCCTTTCTTCGGGTGATTTTGAAGTGTTTTGGGGTTTCCCTTGCGTTTCGTTGAGTTCCTAATGTGTTTTATGTTGGTTGGGAGTGTGCTTTGGGATTAGGAGAACATCAGGTAGGTTTAGGGTGTCTTTGGGGTGGATCTATGGTATTTGGGGTTTTCTTCTATTTTTTGGCGTGATCCTGTTCTTTTTTGGGGTGTTTTGGACGTGTTTTGGGGTCTCCGTTGGGTTTTGTTGTGTTCTCGTTGGTCATCATGGTGGAAAAGTGTAAATTGTGGGTTTTGGAGAAGATCAGGTAGGTTTAGGGTGGTTTTGGGGTGGATCTATGGTTTTGGGGGATTTTCTTCCAGTTTTGGGGGTGATGCCGATATTTTTGGGGTGTTTTTGACGTGTTTTGGTGTCTCCACTAGGTTTTGTTGTGTTCTTGTTTGTCATTATGTTAAATATGTGTGGATTGTGGGTTTTGGGGAACATCAGGTAGGTTTAGGGTGGTTTTGGGTTTGATCTATGGTTTTGGCGGATTTTCTTCCAGATTTGGGGGTGATGCCGTTCTTGTTTGGGGTGTTTTTGACGTGTTTTTGGGTCTCAATTAGGTTTTGTTGTGTTCTTGTTTGTCATTATGTTAAATAGGTGTGGATTGTGGGTTTTGGAGAAGATCAGGTAGGTTTAGGGTGGTTTTGGGGTGGATCTATGGTTTTGGTGTATTTTCTTCCAGATTTGGGGGTGATGCCGATATTTTTTGAGGTGTTTTTGACGTGTTTTGGGGTCTCCATTAGGTTTTGTTGTGTTCTTGTTGGTCATTATGTTAAATAGGTGTGGATTGTGGGTTTTGGAGAAGATCAGGTAGGTTTAGGGTGGTTTTGGGGTGGATCTATGATTTTGGCGTATTTTCTTCCAGTTTTGGGGGTGATGCCGATATTTTTTGGGGTGTTTTGGACGTGTTTTGTGGTCTCCGTTGTGTTTCATTGGGTTTTCCACGGTCATTATGGTGGAAAAGGGTACATTGTGGGTTTTGGAGAAGATCAGGTAGGTTTAGGGTGGTTTTGGGGTGGATCTATGATTTTGGGGAATTTCTTCCAGTTTTGGGGGTGATGCCGATATTTTTTGGGGTGTTTTGGACGTGTTTTGGGGTCTCCATTAGGTTTTGTTGTGTTCTTGGTGGTCATTATGTTAAATAGGTGTGGATTGTGGGTTTTGGAGAAGATCAGGTAGGTTTAGGGTGGGTTTTGGTTTGATCTATGGTTTTGGCGGATTTTCTTCGAGTTTTGGGGGTGATGCCGTTCTTCTTTGGGGTGTTTTTGACGTGTTTTGGGGTCTCTGTTGGGTTTTTTTGCGTTCTCATTGGTCATCATGGTGGAAAAGTGTACATTGTGGGTTTTGGAGAACATCAGGTAGGTTTAGGGTGTCTTTGGGGTGGATCTATGGTATTTGCGGTTTTCTTCTATTTTTTGGCATGAACCTGTTCTTTTTTGGGGTGTTTTTGATGTGTTTTTGGGTCTCCGTTGGGTTTTGTTGTGTTCTTGTTGGTCATTATGTTAAATAGGAGTGGATTGTGGGTTTTGGAGAAGATCAGGTAGGTTTAGGGTGGTTTTGGGGTGGATCTATGGTTTTGGCGTATTTTCTTCCAGATTTGGGGGTGATGCCGATATTTTTTGGGGTGTTTTTGACGTGTTTTGGGGTCTCCGTTGTGTTTCATTGGGTTTTCCATGGTCATCATGGTGGAAAAGGGTAAATTGTGGGTTTTGGAGAATATCAGATAGGTTTAGGGTGGTTTTGGGGTGGGATCTATGGTTTTGGCGTATTTTCTTCCAGTTTTGGGGGTGATGCCGATATTTTTTGGGGTGTTTTGACGTGTTTTGGGGTCTCCTTTGGGTTTTGTTGTGTTCTCGTTGGTCATCATGGTGGAAAAGGGTACATTGTGGGTTTTGGAGAAGATCAGGTAGGTTTAGGGTGGTTTTGGGGTGGATCTATGGTTTTTGGCATATTTTCTTTCAGTTTTGGGGGTGATGCCGATATTTTTTGGGGTGTTTTGGACGTTTTTTGGGGTCTCCGTTGGGTTTTGTTGTGTTCTCGTTGGTCATCATGGTGGAAAAGGGTACATTGTGGGTTTTGGAGAAGATCAGGTAGGGTTAGGGTGGTTTTGGGGTGGATCTATGGTTTTGGTGTATTTTCTTCCAGTTTTGGGGGTGATGCCGATATTTTTTGGGGTGTTTTTGACGTGTTTTGGGTCTCCTTAGTTTTGTTGTGTTCTTGTTGGTCATTATGTTAAATAGGAGTGGATTGTGGTTTTGGAGAAGATCAGGTAGGTTTAGGGTGGTTTGGGGTGGATCTATGGTTTTGGCGGATTTTCTTCCAGATTTGGGGGTGATGCCGATATTTTTTTGGTGTGTTTTGGACGTGTTCTGGGTCTCCGTTGTGTTTCATTGGGCTTTCCATGGTCATCGTGTTGTTAAAGGGTAAATTGTGGGTTTTGGACAACTTCAGGTAGGTTTAGGGGAGTTTTCACGTGGATTCATGGTATTTGGGGTTTTCTTCTTTTGGGGGAGTGATCCTCTCCTTTCTTCGGGTGATTTTGAAGTGTTTTGGGGTTTCCCTTGCGTTTCGTTGAGTTCCTAATGTGTTTATGTTGGTTGGGAGTGTGCTTTGGGATTAGGAGAACATCAGGTAGGTTTAGGGTGTCTTTGGGGTGGATCTATGGTATTTGGGGTTTTCTTCTATTTTTTGGCGTGATCCTGTTCTTTTTGGGGTGTTTTGGACGTGTTTTGGGGTCTCCGTGGGTTTTGTTGTGTTCTCGTTGGTCATCATGGTGGAAAAGTGTAAATTGTGGGTTTTTGGAGAAGATCAGGTAGGTTTAGGGTGGTTTTGGGGTGGATCTATGGTTTTTGGGGGATTTTCTTCCAGTTTTGGGGGTGATGCCGATATTTTTTGGGGTGTTTTTGACGTGTTTTGGTGTCTCCACTAGGTTTTGTTGTTCTTGTTTGTCATTATGTTAAATATGTGTGGATTGTGGGTTTTGGGGACATCAGGTAGGTTTAGGGTGGTTTTGGGTTTGATCTATGGTTTTGGCGGATTTTCTTCCAGATTTGGGGGTGATGCCGTTCTTGTTTGGGGTGTTTTTGACGTGTTTTTGGGTCTCAATTAGGTTTTGTTGTGTTCTTGTTTGTCATTATGTTAAATAGGTGTGGATTGTGGGTTTTGGAGAAGATCAGGTAGGTTTAGGGTGGTTTTGGGGTGGATCTATGGTTTTGGTGTATTTTCTTCCAGATTTGGGGGTGATGCCGATATTTTTTGAGGTGTTTTTGACGTGTTTTGGGGTCTCCATTAGGTTTTGTTGTGTTCTTGTTGGTCAATATGTTAAATAGGTGTGGATTGTGGGTTTTGGAGAAGATCAGGTAGGTTTAGGGTGGTTTGGGGTGGATCTATTATTTTGGCGTATTTTCTTCCAGTTTTGGGGTGATGCCGATATTTTTTGGGGTGTTTTGGACGTGTTTGTGGTCTCCATTAGGTTTTGTTGTGTTCTTGGTTGTCATTATGTTAAATAGGTGTGGATTGTGGGTTTTGGAGAAGATCAGGTAGGTTTAGGGTGGGTTTTGGTTTGATCTATGGTTTGGCGGATTTTCTTCGAGTTTTGGGGTGATGCCGTTCTTCTTTGGGGTGTTTTTGACGTGTTTTGGGTCTCTGTTGGTTTATTTGCGTTCTCATTGGTCATCATGGTGGAAAAGTGTACATTGTGGGTTTTGGAGAAGATCAGGTAGGTTTAGGGTGGTTTTGGGTGGATCTATGGTTTTGGCGGATTTTCTTCCAGATTTGGGGGTGATGCGATATTTTTGGTGTGTTTGGACGTGTTCTGGGGTCTCCGTTGTGTTTCATTGGTTTTCCATGGTCATCGTGTTGTTAAAGGGTAAATTGTGGGTTTTGGACAACTTCAGGTAGGTTTAGGGGGATTTTCACGTGGAGTCATGTATTTGGGGTTTCTTCTTTTTGGGGAGTGATCCTCTCCTTTCTTCGGGTGATTTTGAAGTGTTTTGGGGTTTCCGTTGCGTTTCGTTGAGTTCCTAATGTATTTTATGGTGGTTGGGAGTGTGCTTTGGGATTAGGAGAACATCAGGCAGGTTTAGGGTGTCTTTGGGGTGGATCTATGGTATTTGGGGTTTTTTCTATTTTTTGGCGTGATCCTGTTCTTTTTTTTTGGGTTGTATTTGACGTGTTTTGAGGTCTCCGTTGGGTTTTGTTGTGTTCCTGTTGGTCTTTCTGTTAAATAGGTGTGGATTGTGGGTTTTGTAGAACTTCAGGTAAGTTTAGTGTGGTTTTGGGGTGGATCTATGGTTTTTGGGGGATTTTCTTTCAGTTTTGGGGGTGATGCCGTTCTTGTTTGGGGTGTTTTTTAAGGTTTTTGGGGTCTCCGTTGGGTTTTGTTGTGTTCCTGTTGGTCTTTCTGTTAAATAGGTGTGGATTGTGGGTTTTGGAGAAGATCAGGTAGGGTTAGGGTGGGTTTTGGTTTGATCTATGGTTTTGGCGGATTTTCTTCCAGTTTTGGGGGTGATGCCGTTCTTGTTTGGGGTGTTTTTGACGTGTTTTGGGGTCTCTGTTGGCTTTATTTGCGTTCTCATTGGTCATCATGGTGGAAAAGTGTAAATTGTGGGTTTTGGAGAAGATCAGGTAGGTTTAGGGTGGTTTTGGGGTGGATCTATGGTTTTGGGGATTTTCTTCCAGTTTTGGGGTGATGCCATTCTTGTTTGGGGTGTTTTTTAAAATTTTGGGGTCTCTGTTTTGTTTTGTTGGGTTCTCATTGGTCATCATGGTGGAAAAGGGTACATTGTGGTTTTTGGAGAAGATCAGGTAGGTTTAGGGTGGTTTTGGGGTGGATCTGTGGTTTTGGTGTATTTTCTTCCAGTTTTGGGGGTGATGCCGATATTTTTGGGGTGTTTTTGACGTTTTTTGGGGTCTCCATTAGGTTTTTGTTGTGTTCTTGTTGGTCATTATGTTAAATAGGTGTGGATTGTGGGTTTTGGAGAAGATCAGGTAGGTTAGGGTGGTTTTGGGGTGGATCTATGATTTTGGCGTATTTTCTTCCAGATTTGGGGGTGATGCCGATATTTTTTGGGGTGTTTTGACGTGTTTTGTGGTCTCTGTTTTGTTTTGTTGGGTTCTCATTGGTCATCATGGTGGAAAAGGGTACATTGTGGGTTTTGGAGAACATCAGGTAGGTTTAGGGTGTCTTTGGGGTGGATGTATGGTATTTGGGGTTTTCTTCTATTTTTTGGCGTGATCCTGTTCTTTTTGGGTGTTTTGACGTGTTTGGGGTCTCCCTTAGGTTTGTTGTGTTCTTGTTGGTCATTATGTAAATAGGAGTGGATTGTGGGTTTTTGGAAAACATCAGGTAGGTTTAAGGTGGTTTTGTGATTGGATCTATGGTATTGGTGGATTTTCTTCAAGTTTTTTGTGTGATGCCGTTCTTGTTTGGTGTGTTTTGACGTGTTTTGGGGTCTCCGTTGGGTTTCGTTGGGTTTTCCGTGGTCATCATGGTGGAAAATGTTAAATTGTGGGTTTTGGAGAACTTCAGGTAGGTTTAGCGGAGTTTTCACGTGATTCATGGTATTTGGGGTTTTCTTCTTTTTGGGGGAGTGATCCTCTCCTTTCTTCGGGTGATTTTGAAGTGTTTAGGGGTTTCCGTTGCGTTTTGTTGAGTTCCTAATGTGTTTTATGTTGGTTGGGAGTGTGCTTTGGGATTAGGGGAACATCAGGTAGGTTTAGGGTGTCTTTGGGGTGGATCTATGGTATTTGGGGTTTTCTTCTATTTTTTGGCGTGATCCTGTTCTTTTTTTTTGGGTGTATTTGACGTGTTTGGGGTCTCCGTTGGGTTTTGTTGTGTTCTCGTTGGTCATCATGGTGGAAAAGTGTAAAATGTGGGTTTTGGAGAAGATCAGGTAGGTTTAGGGTGGTTTTGGGGTGGATCTATGGTTTTGGCGTATTTTCTTCCAGTTTTGGGGGTGATGCCGATATTTTTTGGGGTGTTTTGGACGTGTTTTGGGGTCTCCGTTGGGTTTTGTTGTGTTCTCGTTGGTCATCATGGTGGAAAAGTGTACATTGTGGGTTTTGGAGAAGATCAGGTAGGTTTAGGGTGGTTTGGGGGTGGATCTATGGTTTTGGTGTATTTTCTCCAGTTTTGGTGTGATGGCGATATTTTTTGGGGTGTTTTGGACGTGTTTTGGGTCTCCTTAGGTTTTGTTGTGTTCTTGTTGGTCATCATGGTGGAAAAGTGTACATTGTGGGTTTTGGAGAAGATCAGGTAGGTTTAGGTGGTTTTGGGGTGGATCTATGGTTTTGGTGTATTTTCTTCCAGTTTTGGGGGTGATGCCGATATTTATTGGGGTGTTTTGGACGTGTTTTGGGGTCTCCGTTGGGTTTTGTTGTGTTCTCGTTGGTCATCATGGTGGAAAAGTGTACATTGTGGGTTTGGAGAAGATCAGGTAGGTTTAGGGTGGTTTTGGGGTGGATCTATGGTTTTGGTGTATTTTCTTCCAGTTTTGGGGGTGATGCCGATATTTTTTGGTGTGTTTTGGACGTGTTCTGGGGTCTCCGTTGTGTTTTCATTGGGGCTTTCCATGGTCATCGTGTTTGTTAAAGGGTAAATTGTGGGTTTGGAGAACTTCAGGTAGGTTTAGGGGAGTTTCACGTGGATTCATGGTATTTGGGGTTTTCTTCTTTTTGGGGGAGTGATCCTCTCCTTTCTTCGGGTGATTTTGAAGTGTTTTGGGGTTTCCGTTGCGTTTCGTTGAGTT
>NW_028180713.1:0-13672 GCF_964211825.1 Aythya ferina
GTAGATCTCTTAGATCTCTTCTGACCTGGTGGATTTAGGGCAGCTGAGTGAAATTTCTCTGGGCAGTCTTTATTTTTATTTATTATTGGAAAGGTGATATGACAAATACAATGACACTTCTAATTCTTAGCCTAAATATGTTGATGATAAGGTTAGAAGCATTTTTTTTTTCTTTTTATATAAGTGTACACAGTTATTCAACATCATAACATAGCCAGTAGATTTTCGTGAAGTGACTTAATAACTGAGTGTTTTAACAAACTCATGTTAATGTGCCAAGATTTGCTTTCCACTTAAGCAGAAGGCATTATACAGCAATAAGCTAACTGCGCTGGAAAGCTACAAGGAAATACATTCAAAAATGTTTTTTTTTAAAAAAAAAAAAAAAAAAAAAAGAGGGGGAGAGGGAGAGAGAACAACAACAACAACAAAAAGAGACAGATAACAAAAACTACAAAAGAATAAGGAAAAAAAAAAAAAAAAAGAAAGAAAGAAAGAGAGATAAAGGGAGAGGAATCAGGCTGAGGATTCAATAGACTCACTGTTGTCTTTATTTGTACTGGATCAATGCCCCAGAAGCTCAGGCTTATAGAAACAAATTCAAAAAATGGATTCATTAAGGAATACTAGAAACTGGTAGCGTCAGACTGCTTTCTGCAGTACCATTCTGAACAAATTTTCCCTCCTTCTGACATTGACTTTCAATTCTTACATGATACATGTATTTTTCATAATCTCTACTTCAGCTGCTTAGAAATGTTACCATGCTTGCCTCCTTATTTTGTCTCCTTTCTTCCCCCCTCAAAAGTACTGCCATCACATAGTACTTCCCAAAAAGTGAGTTAATATCTTTTGTTCTTTGGTGCTACCATGACTCAAATTGCTAATCTTGTGTGGTGCAGAGTTCATAAGTGCTGCCTTGAGGCCTGAGAGAAGCACTGGTATTATCATAGTCCATGTGATACTGAAAAAAGCAAAAGCATAAAAATAGAATAGAATTCTTAAATCAGTGTATGTTCAAAATGCAAACATGGCTGTTATAAAAAAAAGCTTGGCTAGAGCAAGTTTGTAAAACTCTTCAGAGCAATGAAGCTTTTTTTTTTTTTTAGCAATGGTAGCTAGGAAATACTTTATATATATATATAAACTTTTCAGCATTTTAGGACAACATTGAGGTTACAGTGAGGTGAGTTACAACATTTTCAGTGACATCAGTAATATCTGTAAAACCTATGAGCAGCTTTACTTCCTTCCTAGGTATTACAACCTACCTCATGAACGCACACAAGAGTTTGTTAAGTATCAGGGAAAAAAAAATGAATGACCTCTTATCTCAATGGTCCTTAACATTTGGCTTTGTTGTTTCTGACTACAGGGCCTTCTTTAAGGATTGAGGACTGTCAGAGGAGATACAGATGCAATCTGATAAAGTGAGGGAAGGACACCTTTGCACATTTAGGGAGGATGGCTTTATACAAGGCTAGTAGAAAATATTGATAATATACCTGAAGAGAAGTGGACGCCTGAGGAGATATGAAGTGGACACCTGAGGAGATATGAAGAGCCACCCAGAAGACAGAATGATGAGGCAGGTATTCTTATTACCCCTATGAAAACAGCAGAACTTGGGACTTACCTCAGGTGTCTGCACACAGCAATTAGAAACAGGAGAAATTAGAAACTCTTTTTGAACAGTTCCAGAGCTGTGGTCTCATTAGAATCATAGATATGCAATGGCTATGACTCATGACTGGTGTGACATGTGACTTTCCTCGTGGCAACAGATGGATACAGGGTTTTTAGTAAGGATGAGATAGGAAGACAAGGAGGGGTTGAACTCTGTGGAACGAAGCAGCTAGAAAGGAGAACTAATCTCAACCCTTTGCCTCAGATCTGAGTATCCCCACCTGGAAACCAGATGGTTTGTTCAGCATCAGACTACAGTATGAATCAACACATGAACAATGAAAAGGTTTGAACTCAAATGGGTATTCAAATCCAAGCTGACATTACAGCAGATACACTCATAATTTAAAAGATTTCCCTGCTTTTCACTGAGAGAAACACAGAATCATATAGGTTGGAGCAGACCTTCAAGATCACTGAGTCCAACCTCTGACCTAACACTAGCAAGTCCTCCACTAAATCAATAAACCGTATCACTAAGCTCTACATCTAAACGTCTTTTAAAGACCTCCAGGGATGGTGCCTGGACCACCTCCCTGAGCAGCCCATTCCAATGCCTAACAACCCTCTCAGTAAAGAAGTTCTTCCTAATATCCAACCTAAAACACCCCTGGCACAACTTTAGCCCATTCCCCCTCATCCTGTCACCAGGCACATGGGAGAATAGACCAACCCCCACCTTGACACAGCCTCCTTTAATGTACTTATAGAGAGCAATAAGGTCGTCCCCGAGCATCCTCTTCTCCGGACTGAACAATCCCAGCTCTCTCAGCCGCTCCTCGTAGGACTTGTTCTCCAGGCCCCTCAACAGCTTCGTCGCCCTCCTCTGGACTCACTTGAGCACCTTGGTGTCCTTCTTGTAGTGAGGTGCCCGAAACTGAACACAGTACTCAAGGTGCGGCCTCACCAGAGCCAATTACAAGGAGAAAATCACTTCCCTGCTGAACACACTACTTCTTATACAAGCCAGGATGCTGTTGGCCTTCTTGGCCACCTGAGCACACTGCTGGCTCATATTCAGCCAATTATCAACCAATAGTCCCAGGTCCTTCTCCGCCAGGCAGCTTTCCAACCACTCATCTCCCAGCCTGTAGCACTGCTTGGGGTTGTTGCGCCCCAGGTGCAGGACCCAGCACTTGGTCTTGTTGGACTTTATATAGTTGGCCTCAGCCCATTGGCCCAGCTTATAAGAGAGTTTCTATCTATCTTGCTATGCAATTTCTAAGTACTGTGGATATGCACACACATAACTGATTGAATCCCACAGTGACAGAGTTAATGCTTACCAAGATAAATTCCATAACTTTCCTTTCTCTGACCTTAATTTCTGCTCCATGAAGAGTCATAATAAAATACTAATTGTCAGCATTATTACTGCTGCAGACAGACTGGATCTGTCTCATGAAAATCAACGATGAACATGTTTTTCATCATGTGTAATATTTTGCATTCCCCCTTTACAAAGCTTACAGTGTATATTGCTTGTTTGTAGCTCGTTTCCTTTTTACACATAAAATAAATAAATAAATAAATAAATAAATTGCTCCTTACCTACCTTGATTTTAGCCCAATAAGTCAGTGTTAATGGGTTAATGAAATTGTCTGGAAAATTAAATAGCATGCAAAACCTAATGTTTGTGTTCTACCAAGAACACAAGAAAGATTATGCACAGTAACTAAAAATGTATAGGTATGATACTTGAAAAGAGTTAAGATAGAAAATGTTATTTATGTATCTAAATAAAATTTAAAATATTTGCTATCACTTTATAAACAGAGAAATGGTAGGTTGGTTTTACCATCCCAATCTTATCTTACAGTTACCTATGTGAAGCTACTCTCATATTAATTTTGCTTACATTAAGATCACCATCTGTTACAATTTCTATTAGGAATCATATGGAAAGAATCTTGTATTTTAATTTATTTTTTATTTTTTCCCTGATATTCACTATAGAGGAAAAGAGAAAGAGAAAGAGAAAGAGAAAGAGAAAGAGAAAGAGAAAGAGAAAGAGAAAGAGAAAGAGAAAGAGAAAGAGAAAGAGAAAGAGAAAGAGAGAGAGAGAGAGAAAGAGAAAGAGAAAGAGAAAGAGAAAGGAAAAAGGAAAAAGGAAAGGAAAGGAAAGGAAAGGAAAGGAAAGGAAAGGAAAGGAAAGGAAAGGAAAGGAAAGGAAAGGAAAGGAAAGGAAAGGAAAGGAAAGGAAAGGAAAGGAAAGGAAAGGAAAGGAAAGGAAAGGAAAGGAAAGGAAAGGAAAGGAAAGGAAAGGAAAGGAAAGGAAAGGAAAGGAAAGGAAAGGAAAGGAAAGCTTGTAATTGGGTATAGTTTCCTAAAGCATCAGCATAATTTTTGTCCTTGTGATCACATGGTCTGAAAAATATTTGGACTCCTCTTAGGTTTAAGCACAGTACAACAACAGATCCCCCAGATTCTTCTTGAGATCTGAACAAGTTTATGTAGATCTATGCTCAAACAAGGTTGTTATATTTAGTTACTGAATGGAGACAGCCTTTTTTAAAAATAAAGAATTGTCTATCAAAAGCCTTAGAAGTTCAGTTCTGTTTTCAGTAAGGAATAGTACTATTCCTTGTCTCAACTTCAGAACCAAGAATAACAGCATTACAGTGACCTTTTTTTCATCTCTTATGTTACAGAATCACAGGATTGAAGGGGGTTGGAAGGGACCTCGAAAGATCATCGGGCCAACCCCCCTGCCTACCAAAGTAGGTTCCTTAGAGCAGGCTGCCCAGGTAGGTGTCCAGACAGGCCTTGAATATCTCCAGAGAAGGAGACTCCACAACCTCCCTGGGCAGCCTGTTCCAGTTCTCAGACTGTACAACATCATGAAAGTGAGAGCATTTAGGTAATTTATTGATGTATTGATGTATAGGTAATGTATTGATTGTAATGTATTGATTAACATAAAACAGTGGAATGAAATTTCAGTGATTTCTCTGTCCACTGATGAAATTGGAAAGAAAGAAAGGATACGTGAACATTGCTTAGTTAGATCATATGATTATTTCCTAAAACCACTCTACCATGGAAGCAGTCAGCTTTCTGGCATTATTTGTGAATAGCAGGCTGGGTTTCTTATACAGTAATTCAGCCAGGCTGTAGGCCTGCAAATTCAGAGCTACATTACACAATCAAGCTCAGATTAGCCTGTACAAGGTGAAGAAAACATTAATAATATGTAACAAATAAACTAGTGGAACTTGGATATAAAATACTGCCATTTTTTCCTTTCTCTCCTTAAGGAAGATAAAATAATTTTACAAGATTTAGGCAACAATAATCTATTGCAATGAGAGCTAGCAAGAGCTTTTCAGTTCAGGAACAAGGCCTTTTCAAGTACATATTAAAAAAATAAAAATAAAAATGCTGCATGATGCAAAATGGCTTTATGCAGAGAACTTCTACAAGTTTGGTTATCTTAGTCAAGACATTAATTCAGAATTTTTTGTTTCTTTCTCATCCATTTCATTGATTTAGGACTATGGTGGGAGTACCCCAACTGTTTAAAACAGTAGTAACATTGCACTATCAGCTGCAGGGAGGGGATCCAGAAAATTTTGAATGTGAGAGCTGGAAAATAATTTAATATACATACATATACATATATAAATATATATGTATAACTTTTTTATTTTGTGGCTATATTTTTTTGTCAGTTATAAAAATCTTGACAAGGTGATCAGCTCCAGTGCAGGTGTGTTCTGCAGTGCAGCAGGGGATTGTGGTGTACAGGGGGGTCCTGCACATATGCAGCCCCAAGGAGAGGAGGGAACTGCCAGCACCTGGCAGCCCCGGCAAGAGTGGCTGACAGGGCTTGGGCATGGCCAGGAGTAGCTGCAGTCACCCCTAAAACTGCCCGTAGGGAGTACAAGAGACCAGGAGAGTGAGGAACAGGGAGTGGTGGTCAGCTGGGGCAGGGTGTGACAATTTTTGTGGGAGGACCTGGAGGGAGGACAGCTGTTTTCTTCTCTTCTGGTAGCAACAAGAAGCAGCCTTCTACCGAAATAAAAATGGTGGCCACCCACTGTAACTGTCAGGCTGCAGCTTAAACCCAGATGGAGGGGACTACAAGACCCCCAGGCAGAAGCCTACACCCACACAGATCTCCCAACACTCCCCCCAGGGACCAAAAATTTCTTATGTTGGTAAGAAAATAAAGAAAATGAAGTCCAAGGAGAGTGTACACTTTCTGAAAAATGGGAAGGGAGAACTGGTAACAGGCATGGAAAAGGCTTTGGTACTCAACAACTTATTTGCCTCACTCTTCACTGGCAGTTAGACTACCCATGTCTCTAGAGTCCTTCAATTTCTAGGTGTGGGTTGGGGGATCAAAATTGCTCTCACTGTAAGCAAAGAGCAGGTTTGAGACCATCTGATGAAACTGAACAGGTCTATTGGGCCTAACGATATGGATCCCAGTGTCCTGAGGGAACTGGCTGATGGAGTTACCAAGCCTCTCTCCATATCTGAAGAGTCCTGGCAGCCAGGTGAAGTCCCTTGTGACTGAAAAAAAAAGGGAAACATCACTCCCATTTTTAAAAATGCGTCAAAAGGAGGACTTAGGACTCACACACCTGTGATCCTCACCTCTGTGCATCAAAAGGTCGTGGAACAGATCCTTCTGGAAGCTATGTCACTTGCAGGACAAGGAGGGGATCAAAAACAGCCAGCTCAGCTTCACCAATGTCAAATCATGCCTGAACAATCTGGTAGCCTTCTATGATGCAGTGATTGCACCAGTCAACAAAGGTAAACCAACCAATGTTATCTACCTGGACTTATGTAAGGCCTTTGATATAGTCCCACATGACATCCTGATCTCCAAATTGGTGAGATACAGATTTGAAGGGTAGACAAGGAATTGGCTCGATGGCCACACCCAGAGAGTTGTGGTCAACATCTCTATGTCCAGGTGGAGGCTGGTGACGAGTGGTGTCCCTTGGAAGTGTCTTTTGGGACTTATACTCTTTATCAGAGACATAGATAATGGGATCAAGTGCACCTTCAGTAAGTTTGCATAAAGCACCCAGCTGAGTGCTACAGTCAATACAACAGAAATAAAGAATGTCATCCAGAGGAACTTGGGCAAGCTAGATAAGTGGGCCTTGTGAACCTAATGAGGTTCAAAAAGTTCAAGTTCAAGGTGATACACCTGTGTTGGGGCAATCCAACTCTCATTGAGAGTTCTTTCTAATTTACTATTATTTATCATTCTGTCCTACTTGATGCTTCTCTAATGAGGAGATAATTATTTTCCTGCTGATCCCCTTGAACAAGGTAAAATGACAGCTGTCTCAAAAAATCTTACTGAAATCACTATAAATGTCAGTTTACAAGTGGAATTTTACACTGCATTCATATCACACAACTAGCTTGATTTAATTTGTGAAGAACTGTAACTTGAAACCTTATTTCTCTGTAAGGCCATAAAAGAGGTACCATAATTTAGGTACCTCTGGATCACAATACACACACTAGAGGAAAACTCAAAATTTCTACAAAGTGCCCCAAAATAGAATTTAAAGTGTTTGGAAAAAATACTTTAAAATCAATGAAAGGATGAAAGTAAATAAAAATAAGAAAATAATCTGAAAAAAAAAAATGCAGAACTCATTTAATATAGCCTACCTTTAAAGCATTATATATATACACACCCATATATCTAGTAAACCAGCTAACTGAGATTTTTGTCACCATCTAATTCATAGAAGCATAGAATATCCTGAGCTGGAAGGGTCACACAAGGATAAACAAGTCCAATTCCTGTCCCCAAACAGGACCACACAAAAATCAAACTATATGTCTTTGTCCAAACACTTATTGAAGTCTGTTAGGCTCGGTGCCATGACCGTTCCCCTTGGGAGCTGTTCCACTGCCCAACCACCCACTCACTGAAGAATCGTTTCCTCCCCTGTCACATCTTCATGCCATTACTTTGGGTCTTGTCACTGTCAGTAGAAATTAGCACCTGCTTCTCCATTCCCCCTTGTGAGGAAGCTGTAGGCCACCTCAGAGTCAACCCTCAGTCTCCTCTTTTCTAGACTGAACAAACCAAGTGAACTCAATCATTCCTCATACATCTTCCCCTGCAGACACTTCTCCATCTTTGTAGACCTCCTTGGGACACTCTTTAATAGCTTTATGTCCTTCTTATATCGTGTTACCCAAAACTGCACACAGTACTCAAGATGAGGCCACACCAGCACAGACTAGATAAGGGCAATTTGACTGTGCTTGAAGAACTCTTAGTTAGAATTATATTTTCTTTGTGGAGATAATTATCATCAGCAACAAGCTACTGTTTACACTTTCAACAACTTCATGTTTTTAAAATGTAGAGTGTATACCCAAGGCTGACAAATGTAAATAGGAACTGAATTGCTTTTGAGAAGGAATTACTGGATGCATCTGAGCCAGAGACACCCTCAGCCAGGTGGTGTATTGTGGTTTTCACCCACCCTTCCTAGGGATGCTGCCCTCTACTGCAGTAGGCTTTCTGTGTGATGTGTTTTTCCCTGGTCTCCTCTGACATCATATGACCTCCCTGAGACTCTAAGATGGGGCTAGAGGACACAAGGGGTCTTAACTGGACAATTTTAATCCTTCTTCATTGTAAGAAAAGTTCCAGGATAAGATTATTCAAGAGCCTGCAGGTAAGACAGATGACAGTTTTATTTTTTTATTTTTATTTTTATTTTTATTTTTATTTTTATTTTTATTTTTATTTTTATTTTTATTTCTATTTCTATTTCTATTTCTATTTCTATTTTTATTTTTTTGTAACTCCAGAAAAAGTCCTTGTAGTTTTTTGCTTCTGTTTCAGAATAATCTATGCACACTTTTGACACATAGATGTATGGTCATATGTTTTTTTTAAACAAATACAAATACTTTCACAGAACAAAAACTATGCACAATCTAAATATTAATATTTTGCCACAAGCACTGATAGGATTTGGCTATGTTTAAGCCATTTTTTCCTACTATATCATTCAGTAACAGCTATAATTATCAAATGCATTCACACAGGAAAGCTCTTATACATGTAGTTGAGCCTTTAGAATATCTACAGCAAAGAAGAAATATATTTTCTTGGACTAACTCTACATTTCTTTTATCAGATGGCATTACTGTGAATCCATTGTATTATACAGACACAAAAGTGGTGGAAAATAATCAATCTATAAACTTGTGACAAAAACAGAACATTACAAACCACTTTCCTTAAAAGCATTCTCTACGTTTACAGCCATTAAACAAAACAAAAAGTGAGTTGGTCAAGCTGACCTTTTTTTCCCTCCATGAAATATTTATTGCCTCATTTTACTTGCAGAATATGAACATACTTAGCTGTTTTTTTCAGCTTCTGAAAGTAAAATAACATTTTCTGGCTGTTTGTAAAGTAAGTTTATTTTGCATTACTATGGTCTGGATCGTCAGCAAAATATCACAGAGTAATGAAAGAAATTTAATAGCTTTAAAACCAACTTTCATAAAGCAGAATCACAACATGAAGCACCTTGAATTAGATTCAGGAAAAATGCACCTGAAGAGTTTCCATAGGAATCCAGAAATAAACATAGTTGCACAATGTGTTAACGAAAGACAGACAGATCCTGAAATTGCACTCAGATGAGATCCAGATATGCACTATCTTTCCTACTTATAGTACCCATTCCAGTGCAACTTTAGTCTCTATCAAAGACAGGATAGTATTTTAAGTTCTACTAATGCTATCCAATTTCACCCAGTAAATAGAGATGAGGGTTTTATGCTTCATTGGACGTAATCAGTTCTGCCTTCTATTTCACACCAAAATATCCCATTAGAGATTAAAGCAGAGAGAGGGAGGAAATATTTTCCTTACCACTCTTACAACCACTCTATTGTGTAACCAAGAACAGAGAGTTCACAAGAATAAAAAAACAAAGCAGTGTGTACGGATCTCTAATCCAGAGTAAGGTATTCCTGTGATTGAGGGAAGACTCTTGTTTACAGAATAGATATTAGTCAAATGCTACTAGGAAAACAAGGCATTGAGTAAAGAACCATGACTCAGGACCCACAAGTGGAGACTGAAATCACTGGCCTATAAAAATCATCCTTCACTGCTACACATACCAGCATTAAGTTAAGAGATTCAGCTAAGGGCCTGAGAATAACTTTTCATTAAAGTGATTCACTTTACCCATGACAACGAAAAGGAGAAAGGAGACTTGTGGATTGTCTGAAGGGAGGAAAGAATTACAGTTTCTTCTTTGAAATTTAGTTTGGAATCCTTAGAGTATTTTTGTTACTTAAACAACAACAACAACAAAAACATCAATTAAAAAATATAAAAGTGTTTTTTAAAAGTGTCTGCTTGTTTTGTAGTTATTATTTTGTTCACATGCCAGCCTACGTCTGGGCATGTACACATGGAACTGTAAGTGGGTGTTGGAATGCCAGCTGATAAAAGGAGGCTTTAAAAAGAGATTGAAATGAAAGTAGGTTAGGTGGCCAAAAGAAAAGAGGAAACTATGCCAACTGTCGTGTGATACTTGGATAAAAATATTGAGTAGCAACTTGGAGAAGGTATTCTGAAATTAAAAATGCTGTTTTGGGATATATTTGTCAGAACATGTAGCATTTACTTCTCCGTGAAACAGTAGACAATGAAGTTCATTTAATGAATCTTTATGTCCTAAATAGATTGTGAATCAAAGTGTGCAACAAACACCTTGTAAAATGTTGCTGTATAAAGATAACTACACAGGATAAGGGTATATAGATAAATACATAGATAGATACATAGAATAAGGAAATAAGAATACACGTGTTCAGTCTGTTTTCCAAGAACTGGGAGGGGGAGTGGGTGAATTGTTTTTTTGTTTGTTTGTTTGCTTGTTTGTTTGTTTTTCATTAATAACTATTTCTACTGCAAATACATGAAAATATACAAAATCAGCGAGGAGAGAATTTACGTACAAAGTTAGTACATTTCCACCTACATTTCCATTATTAAAGGTGTCTTTAGTACAGGAATTCTGAGATATGTAATTATTGAAATATAGTTCAATTCATTAGGCAAGACCCTATATGGCAGTATTATATATCACAGAGCTAGAGATATGGTGGAAAACTTATGCATAAAACAGAAGTTGAACAGATCTCAGTGTTGTGTTCTTTCTTGCAGTAGCAGAGGGTCTCAAAAGCAAATAGTGCCATATTGATTTCCCTTTGATAGTGTTGATCTCATTTGAAAAATTTCACTGGTGCCATAGTGAGGATCTTCTAGTGATTTGAATAATAGTGTAGCTTCTGTAGACCTTTACTAGAGGAGGTATTTAGTGATAGAAGAAGAAAGAGACAATCCAAGAGATGGGGTTGGAACTAGATGATCTTTAAGGTCCTTTCCAACCCAAGCTGTTCTATGTTTGTATGATTCTGTGATTCTGTGTTTATTTGCACCCTTCCTCCTCTATAAAAGAACATTTTCTCTTCCTGCAGTTAGGCATATTGATTTATTTCTCTGTTCTTTTACTGTATAGGCTGAAGAGCAAGTACAGACCTCTATGGGTAAGTGGGACTCACTTAACTTTAGGTATTTAAAAATTAGGCACACAAATTTTACTTTAATAGTGGAAAGAGGAACAAACATATCAGATTGGAGATTCATCTAACTTTCCTTGGGCACATACATGTATTTGAACATAAAATGATCCTCTAGGAATTTTCTTTCTAATGAATAATGATAAATTGAAACTCAAGTTCTTAAATGTTACAGATAAATTTTAATTACTATGCTAGGAAACAAACAAACAAACAAACAAAACTCCTTCAATAACTTCTATACTAACTTACACTGACTTTCTGCCTCCTAATACACAGCTGATAAAGCCTTCAGATCATTTGCCAATGGAGATACTATTTTTAGAGCTATCCTTTCAGTAGAATGGAAGAAGGTGTGAGAATGAGAGAAATCTGCAAGCTACACAGAGTTTGAACCACCAAACTGATAGAAGACCAGGAGTAGTGAAATCAGCATGACTAAGTAGTCACTTCAGAAGGAAAGCCGGTTATCTGTATTATTAATAGACTTCATATGCTCTTTATGGAAATGTAACTAATGAAAATATGACATTAAATAAATTATACTTATAACAAATAGGTTATAATTTTTATTTATTTATTTATTTATTTATTAAGATGTTAAAATTAAATCTTGCTGTCTATTGTAAATGCAGTCAAAAAGATCTCAATATATACAGTACAACTGATTTCGTAATCAGGAAGGTTAACTTAGCAGGAGAAGAAATTAGAAAAATGCATTCATATACTTATTTTTCAGCTTCAGAGAAGTTTTGGCCATCCTTCCCTTGTATTCTCAAAAAAGACAATTAAAAATCTACCACAATCAAACTGCATCTTAAATTTACTAGTCAGGAGAAACAAAAACTGAAGGTCCTTGGAAATATGCTGAAGATTATACATTCTGATAACTATCAGTATAACCAAAACAGCAGTGACAAAGAGAAGTTTCCTCTCTGGAAAACAGCACAACCTAGACAAGATGCAACTAAGTAGATTGTACTGAAATTGGGCTATCATACACAACATTTACGAGTAGCAAAAATTTAGCTTTAAATCTCAAAACTTTGAGATTGCATTTTACTATTTTAGCACATTAAGACTGTGTTTTATGAGTTCTTCTGTAACTTTATTTCCAATGTTATAATCAGTAAGTAAACTTTGTATTTTACTGTACAGCTGTTTGTTTCATTTTAAACTTGTCTGTTTTTTAAAGTGAACCTGGAAATGACTAATAACTCTGGCATCCTTTTTACATCCACAGAGGTAAACAATGCAAACTTTTTTTTTTTCTTTTTTGCTGGGTACCTGAAAACCACATTAGGTGTGTTATATATTTCCTGCAAAGCCTCATTTTGCTTCAGATAGTTCCTAATATTTGCTCTAGGTATAGAAGAGACGTTTTCTACAGTGCACTTCTACAAGTCATGCAGATACAGCCTGTGATGTCCTGAAATATCCATAGACTTTTAAGGAACTGAGAGCTAGCTAAGAGATTAAAATGGTCTAGAAGGAAAGAGTTCTGGATTGCATGTAAGAATTTGAAGAAATATTATAAAAAGGAGGTCAAAGCCAAGGTTAAAAAACAAACAAACAAAGAAATAAAACACTAGAAGAAAGAAAAAAAAAAAAAAACACAACAACAACAAAAAAAACCACAAATTTTATAAAATTAAAACATATGGAACAAGCAGCTTGACAATAAACATAAAACAACCACATAGGTAGGGAGAATAACTGTAGAATCTGATTATTAGAAGATACTATCAAAAGAAGATTCACTGCAAGTAGCTTAGCACAAATGGCTTCCTTTGGAAAACAAAACAAACAAACAAACAAACAAACAAAAATCCACAAAGCTAAGGAGGTGTTTTGGTTTTCATTCTTATCAACTTTTCCTAAAAACTTAAGAGATTGAAGCATTAAATAGTTATTTCATGACACAGATTTTTAGATTTAGATTTTAGATTTAGAAAAAACAAGTACATATTCTTCGTGAAATCAAAAATGTTATCTTTTGAAAACTGACTTGTGGAACTGGCCAGGATTAACATGTAAGGAATATATCAGGCACAAAGAGGCTTTTGTACAGATTTTCCAGGTAGTAGTTCTAGCCAGGACTGATATCTCTACTGTAAGTGGTAAATTAGTTTTCACCAGAAATGACATCACTCTTAGAATTATAAGATCACAGAATATCTTAGATTCAAGAAAAAATCTTTGGAGGCTACCTAGCCCACCTCCTGCTCAAAATACATCTAATTAGATCATGGTACTCCAGTCTATGCAAATTGAGTCTTGAACACATTCAAGGACATAGATCTTATGATCTCTGAATAACCTATTCCAGTATTTGAGTATTTAATAAGTATCAAATATGATTTGATATTTATCATTTGC
>NW_028180712.1:0-5000 GCF_964211825.1 Aythya ferina
GGAAAAGACCTAGCGGCATAAGGAAAAGCAATGACAAGCAAGGCCTGGAAAACAAAGCACGGCCAGAGAAAACACAAGAAAAAGATATAAAAGGAAAACATAAAGCATGGAATGAACATCAAATAAATAAAAAAATAATAATAATAATAAAAAAATGCAAAGAATGACCAGGAAAGGCATAGCATAGCAGAACAAAGTAGAGGAAAGCAAAGGCAAACAAAGGAAAGCATGGCCCCGTAAAGCAAAAAAAAAAAAAAGCAAGGCCAGGGAGGGCAAAGCTGAGCAAAGGAAAGTAACACCAGGTAAAGCAAAGCATAACGAGGGAAGACAAAGCAAGCAAAGGACAGCAAAGCAGTCTGAGGCAAGGCAAAGCACAGCATGGTTTGGAAAAGCAATGCAGTGCCAGGTCTGTAAACCAAAGGTAAACCAAGGAAAGCATGGCCAGGGAAGGGAAAGCTGAGCAAGTCAAAGCAGAGCAAGGGAACGTAGCACAAGGAAAAGCAAAGCATTGCCAGGAAAGCAAAAGCAAAGCAGTCTGAGGCAAAGCTGGGGCAAGAACAGCAGAGGAAAGGAGGTATGGGAAAGCAAAACTGTGCCAGCAAGAGCAAAGCAAAGCGGAGTACGGCAAAACAGAGAGAAGCAAAGCAAACGTAAGGAGCTTGCGGCTAGCCCAGTAAAACCAGTGGGACAGTCTCTAAAAGAAACCTAGCACAGCACAGGAGAGCAGAGCAATGCGGATAAAAGCTGAGCAAGACAGAGTAAAACCCTGCTAAGAAAAAGACCTAGCGGCATAAGGAAAAGCAGTGACAACCAGGGCCTGCAAAAGGAAAGCATGGCCTGTAAAAACACATCAGATAGGTCCAAAAGAAAAACAAAAGAATGTAATGAACATTTAAATTAAAAAAAAAAAAAAAAGGAAAAATAATGAGAACAAAAAAAAAAAATAGATGCAAAGCATGTCCAGAAAAGGCAAAACATAGCAAGGCAAAGCAGAGCAGAGCGAAGCTAAACAAAGGCAAGCATGGCCCCATAAAGCAAAACAAAGCATGGCCAGGGAAGGCAAAGCTGAGCAAAGGAAAGTAGCACCAGGAAAAGCAAAGCATAACTAGGAAAGATAAAGCAAACAAAGGAAAGCAAAGCAGTTTGAGGCGAGGCAAGGCAAAGCACAGCACGGATAGGAAAAGCAAAGCAGTGCCAGGTCTATAAAGCAAAGCTAAACCAAGGAAAGCATGGCCTGATAAAGCAAAACAAAGCAAGGCCAGGGAAGGCAAAGCACAGGAAGGCAAAGCAGAGCAAAGGAAAGTAGTACCAGGAAATGCAAAGCAGTGCTGGTTATGAGAAAGAAAAAAAAATATTAATGAGAAAAAAATAAAAACAAACAAACAATCAAAAAATAAATAAAACCACAACAAAGCGAAAAAGTTCAAGGTAAGGCAAATCAGAGCAGGGTTAAGAGAAGCTAAGCAGAGCAGAGAAGGAAAAGCAAAGCAATGCCAGGAATACAAAGCAAAGCAAAGCAAAGCATGGCCAGGCAAGGCAAAGCAGAACAAAAGAAAGTAGCAAAAGGAAAAGCAAAGCAGTGCCAGGAATACAAAGTAAAGCAAAACAAAGGTAAGCATGGCCGGAAACTGGAAGTGAGAGCAGGAGCAAGTGAGGCAAAAGAGAGCAAGGCAAAGGTAAAAAAAGGCAAGCGTGGCCCCGTAAAGCAAAACAAAGCACAGCCAGGGAAGGCAAAGCTGAGCAAAGGAAAGTAGCACCAGGAAAAGCAAAGCATAACTAGGAAAGATAAAGCAAACAAAGGAAAGCAAAGCAGTTTGAGGCGAGGCAAGGCAAAGCACAGCACGGGTAGGAAAAGCAAAGCAGTGCCAGGTCTGTAAACCAAAGGTAAACCAAGGAAAGCATGGCCAGGGAAGGGAAGGCTGAGCAAGTCAAAGCAGAGCAAGGGAACGTAGCACAAAGAAAAGCAAAGCATTGCCAGGAAAGAAACAGCAAAAGAATCTGAGGCAAAGCAAAGCAAAGCCGGGGCAAGAACAGCAGAGGAAAGGAGGTATGGGAAAGCAAAACTGTGCCAGCAAGAGCAAAGCAAAGCGGAGCAAGGCAAAACAAAGAGAAGCAAAGAAAATGTAGCGAGCTGGTGGCCAGCCCTCCTTTGGGTTCCAAGTGTCTGTTGGGGGGAGACCGGAGGGCTCCATGTTGTGTGCAGGTGGCAGCCAGACTTGGACAGTGGCCGGACCCTGATCGCCCCCTCCTCAGCCTTCTTCACAGCTCCTAGTCCACTGTGACAGCCGGCAAGAACCATGTCTTGCTTTAGCTGGTTTTATATATCTATATACATTTTGTTGTTGTTTGTTGTGGATTTCTTCCAGCGTAGTTGTGGGAATCATGTAGTTACTTATTCTCGTTGAAATTCTCACTGAACACTATCACCACACGAGTAGCAGTTAGGGGTCCCCTGGCGGCTCGCCGCATGGCTGGGGACAAAGAATGGACCATGTCGGGCGGCCAGGCCTGCTGCACCCGGCCTCCAGTTCCAAGGGGACAGTGGCTGGGCTGCGGGGAGGCCAAGTTCTGTGTCTGACGGTTTATGCGTTCATAAATTTACCATTCGACTCAGCAGCAAAATCAGCGAGACGGTCTCCAAAGGAAGCCTAGCACGGCACAGGAGAGCAGAGCAATGCGGATGAAAGCTGAGCGAGACAAAGCAAAGCCCTGCTAGGGAAAAGACCTAGCGGCATAAGGAAAAGCAATGACAAGCAAGGCCTGGAAAACAAAGCACGGCCAGAGAAAACACAAGAAAAAGATATAAAAGGAAAACATAAAGCATGGAATGAACATCAAATAAATAAAAAAAAAAAAAATAATAATAAAAAAATGCAAAGAATGACCAGGAAAGGCATAGCATAGCAGAACAAAGTAGAGGAAAGCAAAGGCAAACAAAGGAAAGCATGGCCCCGTAAAGCAAAAAAAAAAAAAAGCAAGGCCAGGGAGGGCAAAGCTGAGCAAAGGAAAGTAACACCAGGTAAAGCAAAGCATAACGAGGGAAGACAAAGCAAGCAAAGGACAGCAAAGCAGTCTGAGGCAAGGCAAAGCACAGCATGGTTTGGAAAAGCAATGCAGTGCCAGGTCTGTAAACCAAAGGTAAACCAAGGAAAGCATGGCCAGGGAAGGGAAAGCTGAGCAAGTCAAAGCAGAGCAAGGGAACGTAGCACAAGGAAAAGCAAAGCATTGCCAGGAAAGCAAAAGCAAAGCAGTCTGAGGCAAAGCTGGGGCAAGAACAGCAGAGGAAAGGAGGTATGGGAAAGCAAAACTGTGCCAGCAAGAGCAAAGCAAAGCGGAGTACGGCAAAACAGAGAGAAGCAAAGCAAACGTAAGGAGCTTGCGGCTAGCCCAGTAAAACCAGTGGGACAGTCTCTAAAAGAAACCTAGCACAGCACAGGAGAGCAGAGCAATGCGGATAAAAGCTGAGCAAGACAGAGTAAAACCCTGCTAAGAAAAAGACCTAGCGGCATAAGGAAAAGCAGTGACAACCAGGGCCTGCAAAAGGAAAGCATGGCCTGTAAAAACACATCAGATAGGTCCAAAAGAAAAACAAAAGAATGTAATGAACATTTAAATTAAAAAAAAAAAAAAAAGGAAAAATAATGAGAACAAAAAAAAAAAATAGATGCAAAGCATGTCCAGAAAAGGCAAAACATAGCAAGGCAAAGCAGAGCAGAGCGAAGCTAAACAAAGGCAAGCATGGCCCCATAAAGCAAAACAAAGCATGGCCAGGGAAGGCAAAGCTGAGCAAAGGAAAGTAGCACCAGGAAAAGCAAAGCATAACTAGGAAAGATAAAGCAAACAAAGGAAAGCAAAGCAGTCTGAGGCAAGGCAAAGCACAGCATGGTTTGGAAAAGCAATGCAGTGCCAGGTCTGTAAAGCAAAGGTAAACCAAGGAAAGCATGGCCTGATAAAGCAAAACAAAGCAAGGCCAGGGAAGGCAAAGCACAGGAAGGCAAAGCAGAGCAAAGGAAAGTAGTACCAGGAAATGCAAAGCAGTGCTGGTAAAGAGAAAGAAAAGAAATATTAATGAGAAAAAAATAAAAACAAACAAACAATCAAAAAATAAATAAAACCACAACAAAGCGAAAAAGTTCAAGGTAAGGCAAATCAGAGCAGGGTTAAGAGAAGCTAAGCAGAGCAGAGAAGGAAAAGCAAAGCAATGCCAGGAATACAAAGCTAGGCAAAGGAAAACATGGCCAGGCAAGGCAAAGCAGAACAAAAGAAAGTAGCAAAAGGAAAAGCAAAGCAATGCCAGGAATACAAAGTAAAGCAAAACAAAGGTAAGCATGGCCTGAAAATGGAAGTGAGAGCAGGAGCAGGTGAGGCAAAAGAGAGCAAGGCAAAGGTAAAAAAAGGCAAGCGTGGCCCCGTAAAGCAAAACAAAGCACGGCCAGGGAAGGCAAAGCTGAGCAAAGGAAAGTAGCACCAGGAAAAGCAAAGCATAACCAGGGAGGACAAAGCAAACAAAGGAAAGCAAAGCACTTTGAGGCAAGGCAAAGCACAGCACGGGTAGGAAAAGCAAAGCAGTGCCAGGTCTATAAAGCAAAGCTAAACCAAGGAAAGCATGGCCTGATAAAGCAAAACAAAGCAAGGCCAGGGAAGGCAAAGCAGAGCAAGGAAAAGCAAAGCAAAGGAAAGTAGCACAAGGAAATGCAAAGTATTTTCAGGAGAGAAAGAGCAAAACACTCTGAGGCAAAGCAGGGGCAAGAACAGCAGAGGAAAGGAGGTATGGAAAAGCAAAACCGTGCCAGCAAGAGCAAAGCAAAGCAGAGCAAAGCAAAACAGAGAGAAGCAAAGCAAACGTAGCGAGCTGGCGGCCAGCCCTCCTTTGGGTTCCAAGTGCCTGTTGGGGGGAGACCGGAGGGCCCTCATGTTGTGTGCAGGTGGCAGCCAGACTTGGACAGTGGCTGTACCCTGATCGCCCCCTCCCCAGCCTCCTTCACATCTCCTGGTCCACC